>NC_056733.1:318114903-318414903 GCF_019279795.1 Protopterus annectens
GTGTAGGCATTGTTTGTTAACACTACCTGACTGTTTCTACGCATATTCCCAGATTCCAGGTTGATGTTACGTACATACCTCTCCATCTCATATTGCACACACTCTGGGCATGTCTTGACAACATGCAGGTAAAACTGGGACATATTTTGGCTACTGCCCTCATAAACGTTTGGTGAGTTGTACAATGGCAGGTTTGTTTTCATAGACATTATCCAAATATTTACAGGCCTCACAGTCAGTTATATGACATTAAATGGTGCCTACATGTCAGAGATTAGCACACTGATATGCCAGGGAGACAGGGTAACAGCCAGCAGATATGGGCCAATTCTCTGGACATTTCAGACAGATCTGTACAGTCGAGGGGTATGATTCTGCATACAGCATACTACCACTCCCAGGATTTGGACCATGGCTGTGTGTGCTAAAATAACACAGTGCACATCACAGTTAGGTATGCTATATAGATATTTGCTGTGTATCTTTTCTCTGAATTCTTTCTATAAGTCTCCCATGGTTTTACAATCTGACCTTGTAATTCCAACACTATTATACAGGGTTTCCTAGACAGTTTTATTATGTAGCACTGTGTGGATGACAGTGATGAGTAATACCTTATTAGTCAGAGATACTGCAACACTAACACTGCCATACAATGCCAGACTAAACAGTATCAGTCCAAGATTTCAATCTTTTATTTCTAAGCACAGTTTTTGTATCTGACAGACCTGTGGGGGGAATGTTTGTTAACACTACCTGAATGCTGTCACACATATTACCAGATTCCACGTTATTATTATGCACATACGTCTCACTCTGTTACTGCATACACTCTGGTCATGGCTTCACAACATGGGGGTAGAGTTGGGACATACTTTGCTTATTACTCTCATAACACTTTGGTGAGTTGCTAGAGTGACAGGTTTGTTCTTATGGATATATTCTTGACAGTTATGATATCTGACAATCAGTTGTATGTCATTATTTGCTGCCTACACTTCTGGGATCATCCCACTGATTTGCCAGGGGGACAGGGTGACAGGCAGGGGACTTACACCAATTATCTGGACTTTCTGACAATATCTGTACAGGTGTGGGGTATGATTCACCTTACTATATAGAGCTTACTAACACTCCCAGGATTCGAACCATGGCTGTGTGTGCTAAAAATACAACACTTCACATCTCAGTTGAGTTTGCTATTTGGATTATGTTGTCTATCGTTTCACTGTTTTCTGTCTAAGTCTCTCTCACTTGTGCAATATGACCTCTTGTGATTACAACAGTCATATACAGACATTCCTACACATTTTAATTATGTAGCACAGTGTGGGTAACAGTGCTTAATGCAACAATACAATTAAGAGATTGCAATACTACATTACCATATGATACCAGAGTAAACACAAGCTGTCCAGCAGTTAGACCTTTATTGTCAGGCTGTTAACCTTTTATTTACATAAAACCTATATGAGACTCTTCTTCCATATTGTGTTGTTTATTCAGTATATGCCGTACACAAAACAGGCTTTATACTGGCAATTAACTTTCTACTACTTTTAGATTTATTTCTAATGACAGTACATGCAAGAGTATTACTAACCTGCCTTGCGACACCACATCTGAAATCTACAGGCATGGGCTTCCCGGTACACAACCCACTCGTCTTCTGCTGTCAAAGACATAAGACAAATATTTAGCCATAGGCACTTTAGAAAGAGAATATATGAGCATTTATATAGCATTAATAGGAAAGATGTAAACAACGCTTTAGCAAAACATATTATTGAATGTCCTGAGCATTCATTTTTGTTTCTTGTTATTGAACAAATACACACTAATATTAGAGGTGGGCCAGTATCTGTGGAGTTAGAACATAGAGAATTTTGATGGCAAGTATTAACTAACGCTTACACCTATCCTGGTTTAAATGAATACAATTCCATTAAATGTATTTTGAAGCTTAAGGCCTTAAATAGACGTCAAATGACCAATTGTGTACTAGTTTTAATATTGTTATATGTTTTAATATACTTGTATATATCTATATACTCTTATATGTTAATTAACGTAAGTTTTGTTAAAGGTGACATGAACCTTACGTAGAATGAATTATGTTCTTGTGATTACATTGTGATTTAATGGACAATATCTTTTTAAATGTTTTACAGGATATGATGTCATTGATATGGAGGGTTATTTAAACTAAGTCAGTCAACAACTGTGTTTGTCTGAGGAAGTTTGAGAATTTTTACATTCAAAAGTGCTTACATTAAATTTAATTAGATCTAGTCCGGTGAATGCCCTTTGCCTGTTTCTTTTAGAATATTTAGCCATACCTACCCATAATATATATGAGCTGGAAATTATTAAACAGGTAGCAGACTGATACTTACACATGGCTGGGACATCACCCGTCCGGCTAGCCTCTTGGATCCGCTGATCCAAGAGCTCCATCTTTCTCCTCTTCAGGTCGGCATAGTGATGCCTGACCTGCTCACCAGTTCGAGGTATACCAGTGGCACTGGTGAGGTCATGGGCGAGATGTTCCCAGGTTTCCACTTTATATTGGGAGCCCTGGTACAGGCCCTGCAGCAGTCTCTGATCATGGTCTTTGACAAAGTGTCCTGCCATGACTTTGGACTCCTGGATGCCCCAGCGCTGGGCCCGGAAGCACACTCCTTCTCCCATACTGGTCATGGTGCCTACAGGAGGAAGCTGTAACCAGTTATGAGATGTATTCCCACCTGTGGGGTTTAAATAGGGCTGATTTTCTGCACTTTGCTGTGATTGGATGGTTTTGAAAATGCTAAGCTATGAACAAACCTGCATACCTAAGGTTGGCTTTGCTTAAAAGGGTATACCAATGGGCAACCTGATTTAGCTGGCCTACACATTGCTAACACCTAGTAAGCAGGGCTGTGCAATGCTTAGCATTGGTTCATTTTTAATTTGCACACTATTTGCTGTTTGGCATTGATTTATTATTCATTACATGTTATATATGTGTTTGGTATCAATGATTCATGTGTGCATACACTGTATGGGGTCCTTGTGTTTATTAGGGGATTTCAACACTTTATTACAATGACACCTCACATCTGGACTTAATGCAGTACTCCAGTTCACATATTTATGTTATGTAGTAGGTTATACAATATAAAACTTTATATAGATTCCTTTCACATGTTAAGACTGATTTTCCTATAGTGAGGATCTGTTTGGTGATACCTCAATCTTATGTACTGCTGTAATGGCTTATGGCTACAGTGTACAGGGTCCTGGGTTCAAGGCTTGCAATGGCTGTTTATTTTATGGCTGGGCAGAACAACAGCAGCTGTTGGATACAGAGTGATTAAGGCACGTTTAAGAATTGTAAGCGGGTTGTGTGGGTTTGCTCAGTGGTAAGCAATGCTAACTTCCAGTTAAATATGCTTACAGAGGATTAGCTTAAATATTGCTTAACCTGTGTGCGCATTGCTTACTCCCATGCAAATGGGTTTAAACCCACTTATTGCTGCTTAAATATACTTACCCCTGCTTACTACTGCTTAATAGTGCTTATTCCTGCTTAACCCCACACTGATTTAGACAGAAATGTAACATGGTTCTTGGGAAGGTGGTGGATTTGGACACTCTATGGATTTATCATTCATTACACATTATACCTTCGATTTGTATCCCTGATTCATATGTACATATACTGTATGGGGCACTTTTGTTTATCTGTGAATTTTACATTATTATAATGACACCTCACATCTGCATTTAATGCAGTACTCCAGTTCACAAATATATGTTATTTAGTAGGTTATACAACTAAATATATTGTTCATAAAGTGATTTGACATTGAAAATGGAATTTACTGGAGTGAAAATCGAACCAGGAATGACTGCTCATAAGGAAAATGCTCTGACCACTACACTATTGCAGTACTGTTTCATTTGCATGTATCTTGATATTTATCTTCTTGTGTCATTTAAGCTACAGTATGCATAGCTAAGCAATGGGCAAACTCAAGCACCTATGGTTAAATTTAATTTGTTTGATAAAAAAAGTGTTTATATTATTATATTTTAAATATTGCTCTTATAAACTTGGGGTGTTGCTAGGGTAACGGGATTTGTTTTTATGTACATTTTCTGACTGCGGTCTTTTTTTTTGTATGGACTTTACCCTCAGGACTTAAGGGATGGCTGAAATCCCTATGCACAGCATGCCATCCCTATTTTCAGATATGATTATGCATACTTGGAACGTTCCTGGTCTATTGTGTATGTACAACTGTAATGATGTCTGACTTCACTGGCTAAATACCCTATGAACAGTCTCGCTCATTGTAATTGCCAAATGGCAGTTCTTTACTGCGGGGGGGAGTTTATATTGTGAGAGCTCTGCTCTCAGACATGCCCCCTGCACTCATCCATGCTCCATGTCCGTTTAGGAGGTGAGACAGCACTCCTTCATTACTATGCATGGCACGCTGCCGTGCTGCTCCTAAACAGTCACTTCCATGCAGGAATAAGCTATTCCTGCACGGAACCTTACTGAATCCAGGAGGTATGTCTCCATAAATCAAGTTAAGTATCTTCTAATAAATTACAGATGTATTAAGATGTTTTTAACATGCCTTTAAGATACTTAGAACAACTTTTATTAACTTCAAGTTTTAGGCTGCAAGTGGAGCCTGTTTTGTGTTGACTTATTGCAATTTTAATTAACTTTGAAAATAGCAGTTTGAAATTCATTGTCTATTTATGCAGCTCAACTCATACATTACTAGTGCCTTGTTTAATAATATTTGTTTATTTATTTACTTATTCGGCTTTTGAAATCAGCTCACAAGTAATTGGCTTTACATTAAGTTTCTTTCACAAGAAGCTTTGGAATTTTTTTTTATATATACAGTCCTTGATTTTATTTTCTAGAGCTTATTGAGCCTTTGCCTATGAGGATCAAATAATGAACTATTGTTTTTTTAAATTGTATGTATCTTAAGGAACTTTTCTCCGTAACTCAATTAAGTTCAAATGTTTTGATTGATGGCACTATACAGTGTGACATTTTGCAATTGTATTTTATTCTAATGACGTCCTGATTACAACGGCATGAAAGCACTAAAAAAGAGCTTAAATGTTTTTATTTATGGAATAAAGCATGTCTGCCATATTAGTTTAGACCTCCATTTGTGTGTACCACGCTATCTGCCTACCACCTCTTCACTGGTTATCAGTCTTCATTTAGATGTTTTTTCCCATTTTCAGGGTAGCATTCTCAGAATCTTCCAGATGATGCTAAAAATAAGATTTTAAATTCACCATTAGGTAGAGATTTAATGTTTGGCAACTCTGCTGCAGAAGTGATCAAAATGTGTGATGAAAGGGGCAAGCTGATGGAGGGAAGCTCTTTTCAGATCTCCTTCTCCTAATTGTCTAAAATATTTTCTTTCCTTTCTTCCATTTTTGGCAGAAAACAGAATAAACTGTCTTAACAGAATTCATGTAAACAGATGTTTAAGAATAATGGCAAGCGAGTTACAAAAAGAAGTATCAAACCTCCCAAAACAAAGTCCAATACGTCTGAATAACTATTCAAGAGACCTAGTGAGCCACACCCACCCTTTCCCCTTTTTGTTCCATAAAGTCTTAATCTCCATTTTTCTCTTTGGCAACAGTTTTCTTCAGATAAATGGGTTCTAAAGATCATTCATCAAGGTTACAAATGACAGTGGGAGGAAATTCTCCCCTTTTAGGGTGTCATTCCTCTTCATCCAGATCAGACTCTTTTGTTCCTAGTGCCAGAGAAAGAAAATGCTTGGAGACCAGTTCTGGATCATTCTTTCCTAAACCTGTTTATAATACTGCCTTAATTCAAAATGATGTCACTTCACAACCTCTTACTTCTTCTTCCTCTTTCACGTTTCATTGTAACACCGGACTTAAAGGATGCTTAGCATCACATCACCATTTTTCCATAATTCAGTTGTTTCTGAAGGCTTTGCATGACTGGATCACATTTTCTCTACCTTAACTTTTGGACTATCCATTGCACAACGTGTATAGCTCCAGTTCATAGGTGTTTACTAGGCTTATGACCATAAGGGCCTTTTTAAGCTTAGCCATGCATCTTAAATCTCTGACAAGTTCTTGTACCCTTGATAAGTATAAGCAGGGGATTGGGAGATGAAATATTTACAAGCAGGGGCCTAGGAGATGAACCATTTACAGATTGCCTGTGTCCATTAGAGACATAGGTGCCGAGTCAAGGATGAATTTCCTATTCCCCATCCAATTGTCCAAGTTAACCTTGAATTGTGTTAGGGAAGAAATCTGCTTCACATGGATGGGAAACCTGTTCCAGAGACAAGGTAGTCTCTGGGATACATACCCGTCCCTCGAGCAGGTCCTATTTATATTACAGTCAAGGTTTAAGTCTTTATAACAGGTAATCCTACTGCTGTTTGTTTTACTGATATGCAATATGTCCATCAGAGTGGGGTCTGACAATGACCTGTATGCTAGACATAGATCTTCCCTCAAAAGCCTGTTGGAGACAGAATACAGGGATAGGGGCTTGAGACAGTCTGCATAGGACAATTTACTTACTCCCTGTATTCCTTTAGTGAGGACCCTCTGTGTATGTTACATTTATTGGAAATGTCTGGTAAGGTACATATCAAAGGGGACATTGTACTCAATGACAGGTCAAGAGAATGCTCAATACAATGGAACAATGGCTTCCTTGGACCTAGATACCACACCTTTGTTTATAAGTTGCACAACATAGAATTATTTCTTCACTATTATAGACATGAGTTGGTCAAAGGCTAGATTACTGTCTATATGTGTTTCCAAGTCCCTGACTGCTGGGTCCATTCTAAGCAGTGTGTTGTCAATCTGATAGTTACCAAGGTTGGATGATACCCTGAAGGATACTATTATGCATTTCTTGGCATTTAGTTTTAGTCCATTGCTCTAACATCAGTCGTTTGTCTGTATCAGCCCTTCCTGGAGAACATTTGGGTCATTGTGGGATTCAATTACGGCTCCTAATTTGTAATTATCTGCAAATTTAGTGAGCCAGAGACCATTGACATTGGCCTTGACTTCAGAGTACTAAATGACAAAAAGAAGTGGTCCAAGGACTGATCCCTGAGGGACTCCACTTGTGACTGGCTTTTTTTCTAGAGATGGAATACACAGTTTTATCTTCCTGGGCCCTGTCTGTTAGCCAGTTGGCTATCCATCGGGTGATATATGAGTTTCTGCCTAACCTTTTGAGTTTGTCAACAATGCTTGAGTGGGATGTTGTGTCAAATGCCTTGGCCAGGTCAAAGTAGGCAGTGTGAACCATTTTGCCCTCATCCATTGCTTTGGTGACCTTCTGAAAGAAGTCCACCAGTTTGAGTAGGCATGACCCGCCCATGATGAAAACAAACTGGGTTGTGTCCAGTGTCTGGAGGTTTACTATATAATTACTGATAATTTCCATGATAATTTTTTCCATGGCTTTGCACATAAGACTAGTGAGATGTATGGGTCTGTAGATGACCCTCCTTTGTGCAGAGAGATGACTGTTACTGTTCTCCATTCATGAGGCAAGAAGCCTGTTTGGAGGCTACAGTTAAATAGCAATTCCAGAGGCCCTGAGAGGTCAGGTTTCATGCTATTTAGAAGGCATCCTGGGATATTGTCTATTGATGCAGTGTTCTTGGCTTTACAGATAGCATTAAGGACCTGCACCCTAGTGATAGTGGGGAGGGGGCTATATTTGATGGTGTTTCATAAGGGAAGGTTGAAGGGAAGAGACAGAGGTAAAACTGGAGTTGAATTTGTCTGCCAGTAGGTTTGCTATATCTTCTGGCTCAGTATAGGTAGCTCCATTTACAGTAAGCTCTGTACACAATTGTGTATTGCTTATGAGGTTGCGGGCATAGCTAAAGAATGCCTTGTGGTTCGCCTTGGCATGGGAGGACAAATTTACCTCAAATTTATTTTTGTAGATTTTAGTTGTTCTCTGAGTTGTTTGATTAATTTGATGAGAGTGCATTTATCCTGCTGGCTGCTGCTCCTCCTAATTTTTGCCATGGTTTTCTTCCTTCTGTTATACAGCCTATTTAGCTTGTGATTCCATCAGGGTGGTTTGTTTTTTGATTTAGTTCAGTAATTCTTCCTGGTGGTTACAGCATCTATGCAACCATTAATATGCTTGTATATGGCTTCTGTGAACAGTTCTAAATAGGCAGCAACATTCCCAGGGATAATGGGGGCATCACATTTTGTCAGATTATCACTTAGCAGCAGGATGTTAGCCTTACAGAAGTTTCTGAATATTGCTGGATTGGCTTGGGGTACAAGTTTTATTTTTACTTCAAAAGAGACCATTTTCTGGTCTGCCCTTACCAGAGAAGACATTACACTAGGGGGTGTGCAACACTCTCCCATAATAGGGACACCCTGATCCAGTATGGTTGTATCTCTGGTTGGTGTATTGACAATCTGGTCCAGAGGGTTTGTGTTTACAAAACCCAGGGATCTATCTGCCTGTACATTTGGTGTTGTATAGGATTCCCATTTAATAGGCCGGGAATTAAAGTCACTTATGAATATGGTATTGGATTGGATGATGAGTATTTCCAAATATATGATATGGGTTTCCTGAGTCATAGAGGGGGACCTATAGCTTACAAGGAAGTGGCATTGGATTTTGACCATGGAGTAGCTCAAGTGGTTGTCTTTCTGACCAGCCTTGAAGTATATTTATTTCTGATGTAAATCAAGACACCTCCGCCTTTAGTCCCTGTTGGTGTAGTAACTGTTCTAAATGTGTCGAAGGCATTATAACCTTACACTGTGGCTTTAAGCCATGTCTCAGTAACTGCACATGTCAGCATTCCCTAGGGAAAAGAAATCTTCTAAGGAGTTGAGATTTTTATTTAGAATCTTGCATTGAGTAGTAATACCTTAAGATTTTATTGGTTTTGATTTGCTATGTCAGAAGTACTTTCAGTTTGGCATTGCCTAAAAAGGCACTATGGGGAAAGACAATATTTTAGCTAATATTTGAAATGTAACACGTACTTGTAGGTCACTTATCACCATTATTATTATTTTGATTATTTGCACGTTCACTAAAGGAAGGGATGCACACAGTATACCTATTTGATAAAGCATATTTTTGATAAAGCACAAGTAGGCGAAGAGTTCTAAGAATTACCATAAAGTAATTTTAAATCAAGGTTATGCACAAATAATTTAAGGTCTATTATAGCATCTGCCAAACCTCTGCACTTACTTGTTATAAACGTAGTAGTACTTTAATTCCAGCAAGTCATCCTATTATTGAAGCATTTTATAATACATGTGAAGCACAAATTAGGAAATATTATCAGACCAAAACATTTAAACGAATGTATAATTTGACGAAGGAAGAACAGCAAGCCTTGTGTGAATTGAAAAAAAGTAGTGATATATTGATTAAGGAAGCTGACAAGGGGGGAGCTACTGTGATTATGAACAGATTAGATTATCATGCCAGTATGATGGTAATAGTTAATGACTTCTTGGCCTTTAAGGAGATAAACTGCTTTCAAGTTGATAAGTTCATTAACAAAATTAATACATTATTATATGAATTGCAGGTTATGAATGACATTTCTCTTGAATTATTCATGTACTTAACTGTTTTGAATCCCACAATACCAATACTTTATGGGAAATCCAAAATCCATAAATCCATCCACAAGCCTCCAATGAGGCCAATAATATCAGGCCGTGGATGGACAACTGAGACTATTTCTGTATATTTACAAGGTACATTGAGTAAATATCTTAGACATGTGAAAAGTTATATTAAAGACACAACAGTTTTTTTAAACAATTTTATACATGGTATAATTCGAGAACTACTAATTGTATTTTTTTTATGGTAACCATGGTCATAAAATCACTTTTTACTATGATTCCAAACAAATATGGCATTGCTGCCATTAGAGAGCTTTTAAACACAAATATGGTACCGGCAGGCAAGTTGAAACCTTATGTCAACTATCAGAAAGTGTCTTGGAAAATAACATATTTGAGTATGATAAAAAGTATTATCATCAGACAACTGGGGCACCCCCGTTGCAAACAGCTATGCTACACTAGTTCTAAGTGAATGGGAAGATCAATATAAAAATTCAGACGCTAGTTTTCAAACATGACATGTGATGTTGCCAAAAAGATTTGTGGATGATATTTTTTTCACATGGGAGGGAAGTGAAACTGACCTTATTGCATTTGTGTGAGTATCTTAATTCCACTACTGATTTTTTGCATTTTTCTATGCAGTATTTGGATTGTACCATACAATTTTTAGATGTTGACATATGGCATGATGAATTGTGCATACAAACTTCTGTTTATAAAAAGAATGTGAATAAAAACAAGTATTTACATAGAATCAGTATGCAACCCCCCATATTTACAAAGGAGTGGTTAAGAGTCAAACTACGCATATGAGTAGGTTAAATACTGATGATGCTAATTGCGTTAGACAAATGGATGAAGCTTTAACTTCCTTTAGGGAAAGTGGGTATGAAAATGAAATGCTGAATGAGGAAAAAACTATGCTTTATCAAATAGGCATACTGTGTGCACCCCCTTTCTTTAGTGAAGGTGCTAATAATCAAAATAATAATAATGGTGATAAAGAACCTACAAGTACTCGTTACATTAAGAGGTACAGTAGATGCAGTGATGGGATTAGAAATATTATAACTGATAATTGGGGCATTCTTAGAAGCTTTTCTGGTCTGAAGGACATAATCACTCACAAACCATTTTTTTACTTATTGAAAATGTAGTAACTTAAAGGACAGGTTATGTTATAAAGATCTAAAGCAGGTACAATGAAAAAGTAAGATTGTTAAATATGGCACTTTTCCTTGTCACAATTGCTGTAGTTGCACATTTATAGAGACCAACACCACCTGTACTAATCCTCACAATAATACGCCTTTTACTTTCAGGTGCTCAGCAACTTGTGGCACTAACAACATCATATATTTAGCTACTTGCATGAAATGTAAATGTTTTTATGTAGGCAAATCCATTAGATGTTTCAAAGACAGAATTATTGAGCATAACTCAAAAATAAGAAGGGAAATATTAACTAATTCACTAGCAAAACATGTTCAAGAAAATCCATCTCATAGTTTTAGATTTAGGGTCATAGAAATAATGACTAAATCACTTAGAAGGGGGGATGTTAACACACAGTTAGAAAACATGGAACTTCAATGGATATTATGCTTATAGGCTGAGCACTTGCCAGGTTTAAATCAAATGGTGTCTATAAAACCTGTTTTAAAATTAAAACAAAAGGGTGTGTTGATGTAGTAGGCAAATAGGCTGTTTATGCTTTAGTATAAAGTTGCTCAATATGAAATTTTCTATGAATTTTATAGATATTATTTAATATATATTGTATGTATTTTTAAGATTTTTAAGAGTCGATTGATATAATTATTTGACTGGATGTGTGACTTAATTAACTAATTGATGACTGTATTTAAACTGTGCTTTTTGCAGTAAATTTTAAGCACCGAGGAAGTATACTTGATATCCAAAAGCTTTGCTGCTATTAAAAGTGTTTTCTGGTTTACGCTGGTGATAGCTGCTTTGTTCTTGGAAGGATATAGCTTGGAAACATTCGGGGATTCCAAGATGGTGGCTGTCCAGTAAACACCCTCTCCATGGAGCTCCTAAATACTATCAATTAAATCTAAGAAAGAGCCAAATAACATCATAAAATAGGAGTTGTTACTGTAAAAAATAACTTCACCTTTACCAAGAGATCGGAATAATAAGATTACTCTTATAGATCTTACTTTAAAAAATGTTTTAAAGTCTCTTGAGTGCTCTGGGGACCTTTGCCACATGAAATCTCTAGGCCAGAAGACTTCTCCAGTACAGAAGTTATTTTATCTCTGGCAGTAAAACTTTAGAAAAGAAAATTGGCAAAGCAAATCGACAATATGGAAACAGAAACAATCAAAACAAAACTATCAACAATAGCCTCACCTGAAAAAGAACTTACAGCTAAGAGGCAGAAAACAAATAAACAACAGGACTCAAATAAATCCAGCGTGAAACCGAAAACAGAAACAAGTTTTCAAATGGATGAACTTAAGCAAGCCCTTCCTCCAATACAAAATGCAGTTGAGAGTTTTTCTGACCAACTTTCTAAATTTGGAAATACAATCAATCAAATAGTTGATCGAATTGACCATCTGGAACAAAAATCCCAAGCTAATGAATTCCAGATAGGAAAATTAAAAGAGGAAATCGGCATAAAAAATAATGCTCATAAAGAAATACAACAAATATTTACAGACCTAGAGGCGAGACATCATCATAACAACATCCTAATAAGAGTACCAGAATCCTATGAAAATAGTCAATTAATAAATGTTTCTAAGCAAATCTCTGAGATACTGCTACGCCCTGAGGGAAATGTCACAGAAATCACGATTGAGAGGGCCCACTGTGCTCTACGTAAAAGGCAAGACTCCTCCATTCCAAGACAAATATATGTTAAAGTATTAAATTTCCAAGATGTTCAGAAAATCTTAGCTGCCAAAAAACAGAAACATATCATTTGGAATAGCCACAAGATCTTTATTTCCCAAGACCTCCCTCTTGCCATCAAAGAAAACCGGCAAAGGCTCTCACCATTTTGTGCAGAATTAATATCCAAAAAAATCAAATTCCAGATGCGCTACCCAAACAAGTTGATATTCTACAATAAAGACACTAAAATATCTGTGGACTCACCTAAAGAAGCTAAAGATGCTTTTATTAAATGCTTCGGTAAATCCCCAGCACAGTAACCCTATAACTGGAACGTGCTTTATAGACGCCGTGAGAAAATCCATTCGTTTTGCTCATTTTCATCTCCTTGCTTAATAAGTGACTGTTTAATGTGTTTCTTGTTCGCCATAATATAACTTTATTTAAACCGGGAACGTTACGGCCGTCAAAGTGAATGGGGGAGGAACATAAGTCATGGTGTCTGTTACACAAGGCGATCCTATTTAATATACACCTTCCTGTTGTTCCATTAAACACACGCCACAGGGCTAAATGCAAGCAGGGATCTCAGTAAGCAAATATAAGTACAAGCTTATTGGCGTTAACTGAAAGTTTGGGCCAGAAGAACACAATCGGGTGTTAACAAAGAAACTTTTAAACTACAAATGGAAACGCTGGTTCCCAATGAACCCAGGAGAACACCAATGACTACAACAACCAGTTTGTAAGTAAATAGCCAATCAGGTTGGAAGGGCCAAGACATCCGTCTAAGATAGAGATGTGCTCGATTAGTCAATTCTAATCTCTCTTAGCCATTAAGTAAATGAACGAATCCAGCGATTGTGTTTATCTGAGACAATTTAATAACATTCCATTCTTAGAAGGACTTCTTCTTTTTCTTTTAGCTGGTCCGATTAGGGGTCGCCACAGTGGATCATCTGTTTCCATTTCTTCCTGCCCTCTGCATCTTGCTCTGTCACACCAACTACCTGCATGTCCTCTCTCACCACATCCTTCCTCTTTTCCTCTTACCTGGCAGCTTCATTCTTAGCATCCTTTTCCCAATATACCCAGCATCCCTCATCAGCACATGTCCAAACCAATGCAATCTCACCTCTCTGGCTAATATACGTATTCCTAATCCTGTCTACCCTCATCACACCCAGTGCAAATCTTAACATCTTTAACTCCACAAAGACACAATGCAGCTCCTTCCTGATCAATCCAGCTCTGACTCCTGCCATTTTGTCAGTGCCATTGTCTCCAGCCCATATAACATAGCTGGTCTCACTACCCTCTTGTAGACCTTCACTTTCACTCTTACTGGTACTCGTCTGTCACAAATCACCCCTGACACTCTTCTCCACCCACTCCACCTTGCCTGTACTCTCTTCTTCACCTCTGTTCCACAGTCACCATTTCTCTGAACTGTTGATCCCAAGTATTTAAACTTATTCACCTCCATCAATATTACTCCCTGCATCCTCACCGTTCTTCTACCCTCCTTCTCATTCACACACATATATTCTGTGTTAGTCCTGCTGACCTTCATTCCTCTCCTCTCTAGAGCATATCTCCACCTCTCCAGGGTCTCCTCAACTTGTTCCCTACTCTCAGTACATATCACAATGTCATCTGCATGCAAACATCATAGTCCACGGGGACTCCTGTCTGATCTCATCTGTCAACCTGTCCATCACCACTGCAAATAAGAAAGGGCTCAGAGCTGATCCTTGATGTAATCCCACCTTAAATGCATCTGTCACTCCCACTGCTGTCACACTACCCTCACACATATCCTGTACCACTCTTACATACTTCTCTGCCACTCCCAGCTTCCTCATACAATACCACAACTCCTCTCTAGGCATCCTGTCATATGCTTTCTCTAAGTCCACAAAGACACAATGCAACTCCTTCTGACCTTCTCTGTACTTTTCCATCAACACTCTCAGATCAAACATTGCATCTGTAGTGCTCTTTCCTGGCATGAAACCATACTGCTGATCACTAATCATCACCTCCCTTCTTAACCTAGCTTCTACTACTCTTTCTCATAATTTCATGCTGTGACTGATCAATTGTATCCCTGTATAGTTATTACAGCTCTGCACATTGCCCTTTTTCTTAAAAATCGGTACCACAACACTTTTTCTCCACTCTTCAGGCATCCTCTCACTTTCCAGGATTTCATTAAATAATCTGGTTACAAATTCCACTGCCATTTCTCCTAAACACCTTCAAAATTTCACAGGTATGTCATCTGGACCAACAGTCTTTCCATTCTTCATCCTCTTCATTGCTATCTTTACTTCCTCCTTGCAAATCCATTGCACTTCCTGATTCACTATCCCCACATCATCCAAACCTCTCTCTCTCATTAACTTCATTCATCAGCCCCTCAAAGTACTCTACTCTTATGAAAAAGGAAAGAGAAGTAACTATCAGAATAGTCAATTATATCAGTCAACTGGGTAATTTTCTCTTTCCTTTCTATCAATTAAGTCTGAGAGAATGGATATCATCTTAATTTCTATGAACTTACATAAGACTTTAGTTAAATATAGACATAGAAGTCCCAATGATACAATTGCTATAATTGGTTTTGCTGTTTTTCTAATGACTTCTTGGGTAAGGGTCAACTCCCGTTGTAAGAATGTAATGCTATGACATCACCTTGCTTTTCTAAGTGATGTGGTGTCTGTTGAGAAATGTGGAGCAAAAGGAGGTAATGCAGTTAAAGCTGGATAAACATAGTTTAGTTTGGTGACACACTCTCAGCAGATGTTGCTTTATCTTCATCTCTTTTTTTTGAATGATATTTTAATTTTCTTATACCATGTCAATTTAGGAACCCTATCTGTTCTCCTTCTGTTACCTTCCACGGCTGTACTATGGGACCAGTGAGGCAGAAAGGATGGACTACCTCCCTTTTGTAGTGTGAGCCAACTATCTGACATTAAGAAGTATGGTTTCCCATCCATACATTGCTAACTAGAAACCTCTCCATATGGCCTAGCAGCTGAAAAGTCTAGATGAATTGGTGCTGCCTCCTTCAAAAGTTAGGTAAGGAATTTCTATTGCTGTCTCTGCCCCTGTTCAACAGACAGGTTTAATGTATCATGGAATTATAATAGTGTTTCCCATCACAGAATTACTGAAGAGGTACTTGCATTATGTTTGTACCATTGTTTTACAGTGAATTAGTTCTCCCCTAGCCATATTCATTGAAACAATACTAGTTTTTAGTGTTGATTTTTAGGCACTAAACAAAATTCATTGCTATCTCGTGACATACCCATAAATAAGCCAGATAAAGATATTTGTAAATGCAGGTCATTAAATAAATACATACTCTGCATCACAGAGTGGTCTTTCCCCAATTCCAGGTCTCTTTAAATGTTTTTAGCACTACCCAAACAACACAGACTAATGGCTTTTATCAGATTTCACAGGACTTACTGGAAATCATAGTCCTTTTATATGATCTGTCAGGATAAAACTGGATATTTTAACCCATGAATAATATATGGCAAGGGTGGAAAAATAATGCGGGATTTAGTTCTGCCTGTATGGCTTGATTGCTCTCAATTCAGCCAGGCATAATAGAATCCCACAATGACATAGGGCACTCTGCCAAGAATTATCCCTCTTGTATTACAGGAACTTTGTATTGTTATTTTAAGTTCCTGATCCATAGATGTTTCAGTTATGTGTCTGCTGACCACACATGATTTCATTTGCTATTTATTGGAGTTATGGTCGTAACCCTAGGCCTAGAAAAAACAGAAGACAATATGCATTTGATGAATATAATTATTTCTCGGGAGCTCAGTGCATGACTTAAGTTTATGAAAGGTGCAAACATTGCAGTCATAGTTTGGATAGTATGTTGACTGTGTTTATATGCAGCCCTTTGGTCTTTATTGTATGAATCAGGACTTACACATAGTTTGCTAAACATCTCAGGACTTCTGGCCACATTTTAGATATTTTTTGTATCACCTTTGGCTACTGAATGCTCCAGCAGAAGTTTAGTAGGTTGACCCTCAGCGTGATTGCCTAGCGTTTCTTTGTAGAAACTTTAATATCGTATTCATTTTATGGTCAGTAAAGTATATCTTGATTCCTACATACTATTATCCTTTTAAAAAGCCAATTAGTAGGGATGAGCTGATTACAGGATTATGAAATGTACCTTACCAGCTAGTTAAATTACTAGGTCAACATCAATTGCGAAACCATCCTATGGCTACTTATAATCTCACAAGAAACTCCATAGTATTTTGATATACTGTGGTGTCTTTTGGCTTTTCCCGGTTAGGGGTCGCCACAGCGGAACTCCAGTCTGCTAATGATTGACAGTAGATTTTTACGTGCCAAGTTGCCAGCCCTGATGCACAACCTTCAACGAAGGTACGCCCATTCATGCATGTCTCCACACAGAAGACACTTTAGCTGAGAATCGAACAGGACAACATCCTACTGTGAGGTGACAATGCTACTGCAGCACCACCACCGCAGTAAGTTTAATTGGCCTGTATTATATTTTAGGAGGGAAGTGGATTGCCTAAGCAGGATCAAGGATGATCGGTCTTGGAGTAATGATAATTTTGCATATAGGATTACATTTAAACAAACTTATTGATTACACATTTATATGAGAAATGTTAACATACTCTGTTCATACAGAATTCTTTTCTTTATTCAAGCTCCTTCTAATATGGGGTTTAGGTGGTTAGGCACAGGGTATTTGGGGAATGAGCTTTATGCTACCAGCATGAGAGCAAACACACACCTGTATATATCTCAATACCAAGTGGACTTAAATTCACATTATACAATTTGCAAGATTTTATGTACTATTTTATATAAAACTAAATTATATGAGATGTGGACGATACCATCCTGGAATATAAGGGGTCTACAGGACAGGAACAAAAAAAAAGCTAGTTATGCACCTGGTATTTAAATTGGACACTAATATTTGTTTTTTACAGGAAACACATATGTTTAGGAATGAATGGGACAGAGATGCAGATAAAAAATGGATAAATCTATTATAGTGGCAGGAGAAAGCTCTAACTGTAAAGGGGGGGTCATTCTAATTAAAAAATAATTTCAAGCATCAATAGCAGATTATAATTTTGATAAAAAGGGTAGGTGCATAGGTTAGTACTAAGCTAACTGCCCTTGCGAGCCATTTTAAGCCTAGCCAATTATCCCTTGTGAGATTCAAACCCTGCACCTTGTGTTTGTAAGGCAAACACCTTAACCATTAGGCCACCATGGTATTACTTCACAACCCTGAATCCTATTTCCAGAAATCCCATTCTCAACCTAAACATTTATGGTCCTTGCACGAAACAACAGGACTTCATTCTAGAGATTTATAATTTACTTTGTGGGTTCCCAAAACATCAATATATAATTGGAGGGGACGGGAATGCAGTAATTAATCCTTTCCTAGATCGCTCTACCAACTCTAACTCTTACAATGTTCAAGCGTCAATATCATTAGGTGAATTGATGAATGACTCTAATCTTATCGATCCTATATCCTACAGTGATAACCTATATAAAGATAATCTATATACATTCTATTCTAAATGTCATAACTCCTGGTCGAGACTGGATTTTTTCTTAATTTCAGAATCACTGACAAGACAAGAATTAAAATTCTGTTCAGAACCCAGTTTCCTATCTGATCACGCTAAAGTATTCTTAAAAATAAACTTTTCTAACACACTAACAAAATCCCTTAACGGTAGTAACTGGACCCTAAACAACAACTTACTAAGTAAGAGGGAAATAATACAGGTGATAGCTGACAATCTTGTCGAGTTTGAGCAACAAATGGACTTCAATAATATTCCATTAGATATCCAATGGGCTGCTTATAAAGTGAAACTTAGAGGGATACTGATACAAAAATCCTCTTACTTCAAAAAACTGTCAAGAGAAAAAGAAGATAAATTAACCTTAGAACTAAAGAGGTTAGAAAAGAAATATCTAGTATCCCCAAATCCTGACTTAGAAAATCTAATTAAACATACCCAAAGAGATCTACTAAAGCTGCATCACCACAGTTATTCTCTTCAAGAACAAAGATTCATTGCCAAATACTCTGAATGGGCGCAAATGCCATCTAGGGCCTTAGAGATAATAATTGAAAATAAACAAGGAGCCCCTAGAATCACCCTCCTCCAATACTAAAATAAGATTTACAAATCAGATTTAGAGATATTAGAATTATTTCATAATCTATACACCAAAATATATAGCATGAATACTGACCAAACTTCAACCTTTGAAATGAAGAATTTCATAAATAATCTTAACTTTCCAAAACTGCAAACAGAACAAATTAATTCTCTCATTGCACTGATTAACCAAAAAGAGATAATAGATATTAGTGATAAACTCAAACTAGGCAAGGCCCCAGGCCCGGATGGATATATCCCAGATTTTTATAAAACCTTTAACTTGAAATTATCATCTATCCTGTAAAAAGTCTTCAAATATATTAAAATAGAGGGTATAACAGATCCATATTGGAATACTTCCAAAACTATACTCACCCCAAAAAACAATTTAGACAAAACTGATCCAAACAACTACAAGCCCATATCATTGAGCAATGTTGACATAAAAATGTTTACTCTCTCCTTGCTGAAAGACTCAAGAAGGTATTGCCCTCCATAATCTCCCTAGAACAGGCCTGTTTTATGTGCAACAGACATACATGGGATAATACACTAATGTTAGATTCCATGATGCATCTCACTAAAATGGGCAGGTATCTGATTTATGCTTTAACCTTAGATGCTAGCAAAGCTTTTGACAGGGTTAATTGGGAATTTCTCTTTCTATCCATTTTCCAATTTAGCATTCCAAATTATTTTTCTGATATGATCAAAATGCTCTATAAAAACTCTCATACTTACCTACATATCAACAAAAGAATATCTAATCCAATTAGAATTTCTAATGGTACTAGGCAAGGTTGCACACTATCCCCGCTCCTGTTCAAATTATTCATAGAACCATTCTTCCCTCATATCTTGCAAAAAGCCTTCCACTCAATACCTAAAATCCTAAACACAAAAGTAATGTTGTCAGCATTTGCTGATGACCTTAACATCTACTTTGAACATCCCAATAACGACTTAAGGAAAATAACTGAGGCTATAGATATTTTCTCAAAAGTATCAGAGTACAAAGTAAACCAAAATAAGTCACATATTTTCCCCATTAATCCAAACAAACACACTATAATTTTTTTTCCAGACTCCACATTCCATATAGTTTATTCTTTTAAATACCTGGGGATATGCTTTCATCATAATCAGGCTTCCATGTTGCAGAATAATCTACAAAAGGCATGGATGATGATCAAACAAGATCTTTATAGATGGCAATGGCTGAAGCTGTCTATATTATCCAAAGTAGCAATTATTAAAATGAATGTACTACCAAAACTGCTGTATTACTTCAATGCTTCAAATCTTATCATCCCTAAAAGTTTATTCTACAAAATTAATAAGACACTTACCAAATATATATGGTTTCCCAAAGCAGTAAGGATAAATTACTAAAAATTGCCATATCCCAAAGAAAAAGGAGGACTTAGCTTACCAGATCTACATCACTACTACAAGATTGTATGTGCCAACAGAATTATTTTTATCTCAAACTATCACCCTAGCACTGACAGGCAGTGCCCTGCTTGGGTAAGAATTTGGTACCAATATGTGATTAGAAATAATATCAACCCAAATGCCTTTCCATTCACAAATCAAGTTGGCCTCAAGAATATTAATCTAAACAAAATCCTGAAACATAAAATCAAAATACACAAAATAAAAAAGCTTATAATTGCAGTGTAACCAGCAGCAGCAAAACAGTGGAGAATAAATAAAAATCAGCCTCAGTTACTCACAGCAGGAAAAAGAAAAAATAAAATGTTTTATGTTAGCTCTTTCACATTATTCACCACTTCATCAGACATACATTCTCTTAAAAACATAAGCATTTAAAACCATATCAATTAATGTCATCACAAATCAATCAGCAAATTAAAGGCACTTTGTCAAGCACTTAAATATTTTTAAAAACACTATCTTAAAAACAACAGTTTAGTGTTTCATCATACTTTAATGCTTCAAAGGCCTCTCTCTCAAAAAGGGTTTTAGGGAGACTTTGGCATTCAGTCCTGGAGGTCTGTCTGCCTGAAGTTTAATTATCCAATTTTGCTCTGCCACTTCAGTTTTGTTTTTAAAGTCTCCTCCCCTTGTACTTTCAACTAACACTTTTAACACAAAGAAACTAAAGCTATGATTTATTCCTTCTTTTAAAACTTGTCGTGCCAAGGCACTAGCTTCCTTTGTGTTCCATACATCCCTGTAGTGCTCAAGTATCCTATCATTCAGCATACGATTGGTTTTACCAATCTAGCATGTATAATACATCTTACAGAAACTGAAATAAACCACATTTTTTGTCCTACAATCAGCGTAAAAATTAAAGTGAATGTTAAAGTGCAATATAGGGTGTTGATAGGGTTCACCAGTATGTACATATGTACATGAACTACAATTTCTGCATTTATGTGTACCATTTCTTTCTGAAGGAATTCCTTGGTTCTTATTCAGATTATAGCAAAGATGCCTTTTAAGGGATGTGTTGTTCTTAAACAAAAAGCATGGTGTTTCACCTATCACATTTTCAAATTCATCTACAGTTCTTAGAATGTTCCAATTAACTTTCACAATATCACATATACTGTTAATATCACTGGAGTATGGCAGGGTGACCCTAAAGTCACTAGGCTTCACTCTGTTTAGTTGTGAGTTTATTTCAAGTGGAGTCTCATCTCCATAATATGGCATGCATCTATTCTGCCTTTCTCTCGCAGGAAAAAACAACAGCTTCAGGCAAGTACAAAGAAAAGTTAATAATTACCATGGACCTTTCTCCCTTTAAAAAAATTCTGGTACACACAATTAATGATCAATAATAATACTTACTATACACCCTCCACCCTTAATAAATTTGATCCTAATGTCTCCCCTTCTTGCTCATGTTTTTCCTATCCACATGCTGACCTCATACATGTTTTATGGTTCTGCAAACACACTCACAAACTTCGGAGCTCTCTTAAAGTGCATCTAGAGAAAATGAGTTACCAGAAATCAACCCTATCTTGGGAGCTAGCAATTCTCCACATCTCAGATCAAAAATTTCTAAACTGGGGTTACACGTTCTGCTTTCACTCTGTTCTCTAATTAAGTTGTATATAACTAAAAACTGGATGGATAGAATCAAAATCAGCTGGAACGGTTTCAGAAATATGGCTTTTAACTATATAGCTGCACAAAAAAATCATAATAAGAAAGACCAGTAAAAGACTATGCTATAAGATACTCTGGAATCTGTTGCTCGACCAGATTTTAAATTCTTAATAAAATCAAGTGTGGAAGCATATATTTGTAGTGGTTCAACCAGATGTTGTTATAAATAGTCCACAACTCAATTTTCGGGGTTTGTTCATAAAGTCTCATGATTGTATGCCCTATTTCTACAACCTTTAATTTCATTACTAATCAACCTTGTATAATGGTAGCATCTTTGTAGATATTGTACATAGTTTCAATTGTCGAATTGTTGTTTTGTTGTGTTGACGTGACTTGTATATTTATGGATGTCATAATTTTTTTTTTTGCTTATATGTATTTACGGATTCCCTTCAGAAGCCTGAATGATCATAAGCCTGAATTGCATAAGCCAGAAGACCAAAAGCCTAAAATTTCATAAGCCTGAAAACTCAAAAGCCTGAATCCCATAAGACTGAAAACAGATAGAATACATATACTGACTGAAGACAACACAAAACAGATTATATTCCACCAAATATAAGTAGGGGGGCAAGCCCCCCTGTGCCCCCCACACCACTTGCTACATATATATATATATATATATATATATATATATATATATATATATATATATATATATATATATATATATATAGCACCTCTAAGATTGTACTTCACTACACTAAAGTGCAATCTCAGAGTTGATATATTTAATTAGCAGGGGTCTGCAGTGTGCAGGGTGGCTTGTTCCCTTGCCCATACTTGGTAAAAACGGTTTACTATCACAATGCCGACGTGCAGTTGCATGGCTATGAAGTATTCGAACAACAGATGCTCGAATACTTCATAGTTCGGCAGGTTATGTGAGTGAACGTTATCATTGCAAATGGACTGTGCATTCGCAATTATAACATTCGCTCATGTGAGTGGATCGCGGTACAGTGCGGTTAGGGAAATACATCCCTTTCCTCACTGTAGTGCGATCTTGGAGTTGGAATATTAAGTTAGGGGGGTGGGGGGCACAGCCCCCCACAGGGGGGTGCAGGGGGGCTTGCCCCCCTGCATAACTGTGAGTTTAGGCTAGTTAGGTAGGGAGTTACGGGATGGGTGGGAGTGCTGTTGATTGTCGGAAATGTCGCGAGCGACATTTTCGACAATACACAGCTGTTTTCGACATTAGGGACATACGGAAATGTTAATTTCCGATGTTTAAATTCAAACATGAAGACACTTTTTATTTTAAGTTTCGATTTTATGATAGTAAACCGGTAAAAACTGCTATCCTTTGTCTTGTATGTGTTTTTGTGTGTCATTTTTTGTATTCTGTATATTTTCAGTCTTATGGGATTCAGGCTTTTGAGTTTTCAGGCTTATGACATTTCAGGCTTTTGGTCTTCCGGCTTATGCAATTCAGTCTTGTGATCATTCAGGCTTCTGAAGTGAAACCATATTTACATATGTCATCTCTAACTTCCTGAGTATACATTGTTGTCTTTCCTATTTAAAGATACAATAAAAAGTTATTTGAAAAAAAAATAGCTTGAAAACATTCATCTATTCTGAACAGAGCTCTTTTTTTCACTGTATGAAGATTTATAAGGACGAGGAGGAAATTACAGATGTACAAGACATAGCAGGCTATACATTCAACAGCTGCCTTACAAGATTATAGTCTTAGATAACTTCCTCATTCAAGACACTGAGGCTGATTCCTTAATTATTGAGGCATGGGATAATTAAGGGGTAGTTTAGTTTCAAACCAGTTCTAAGCAGTTAAATAAAAAAAAAACTATACACTGCTGGAAACATTCTAGGAAAAAGTTTTTTTTAAAAAACAGTCTTTAACTGAGTTACAATTGGTTTAGTACTCTTGTTCATATTAATAGTGAAATTCATCAGAACAATTAAACTTTATACTCACATCCTTTTGTATATAAATACATAGTTAACAGAGTAGCTCCAATAACCCAATCAAATCCATGCAAATAAACATAAATACAGACACACACACACACACACACACACACACACACACACACGCACACACACTCAGTCATACACACATATATATTCTATATTAATAAGAAGCAATTAGTTAATTAACTTGCTATGACTATATAAATAGTTTAAAAATAGTTTAAGAAATATTACCAATTACAACTAAAACTAATTATATATGCTTATATTCAATCTTTACTTAAGGGGACACAGCCTAGAGCATACCCTTTGCCTGGACTTGTCCAAATTTCAATGCCAAAATACTATTAATATAATCCTTTTCATTAATCCCTCAGATATTCTGTTGCATTTAATTTCAATTGCCATATCAATTCCTTCTTTTGAAGGTATGCTTCCCAATCACCTCCTCTTATGTTTTGGGGTACTTTTTCTAAAATAAAAAATAAAAAAAAAAGTCTTAAAATTCTGACATCCATAGTATGTTTAAATAAGGCATTTTCACACCTTTCTTTGATAATGCATATACATGTTCAAAAATTCCGGCATTTAATGCTCTCTCTGTTTTTCCCATATAGAAAGCATCACATGTTGAACATTGTGCAACATAAACCACTCATTTTGTATTACAGTTATATCTTCCCTTTTTACTACCTTCAAATATATACCTGCATTGTTTACATGCTCCACACTTTTCACATCATCCCATTTCTACATTAATATTCTCAATTATTCCCATTCTCCATAATATTCTTCAAATTTCTACCCTTCTTAAACAGAAATCTAGGTACTGTTCCAATACATTCTAAAAAAATTAAAACTCTCAAAAATTCCGTTCAAGTACTTTAAAATGATATTTTTAATTTTGGTATTCATTCCATTATAGGTTAATAAAAATTCTGTCTTAAAAGTGGCACCCTTTCCAGTAATAATATAGATATAGTCTTTTCATCTCAATATCGTATAAAACCTACCTTCTCTGGCCTTTGATACTTCATCAACTGCTTACGGAGCACATTTCACCACATAACCACAATCACCACATATTTAAAATCATTGTCATCAGATGTCATCCTAGACAACTTCACAAATTAGCCTTTAACCAAATTTCACTTTTGCCACATTAGCTGAGCAGTCATAAAGTGCAAATCACTATTAGTCTAGGTAACCAGCCAAAAAATGTTTGATTTAAATCTATTTTTCTCACAATCCTTACTAAAAGTAAAATCCAAATAATTAATTTCTATACAGTCATAATCCATTGTAAACTTTAAAAATTATGTTACTCTGCTAATATAACAAAAAAATTTTAAGCAGTGTGCCAGGAGGACATTGAAATGGCGAATTTAGGATTATGTGTAGTAGTGAACTAATCTAGCTCTCTACAAGTGGTTAAAATGCACTGTGATTCAAAAATGGATGATCCTGTAATCCTCACTAAAATAGTGACTTAAGAGCTGTTACAGAAGCAGATATATAGGATTAAAAATATAGTAGTGATATAAATGTTAAAAGTTAGAGTGGTACAGGAAACAGGAAACCAATGGCCCAATATAGAGCTGGTGAAATATGACTTCTGAAAAGATCCTAATGGTGAAACAATTTGGATTGTGTGTGTGGACTGCAGAGATGAAAGGTATTACTGAAGGCAAACACAAAAGAAAAGTGAAGCAAAGAGCATCTGTAGTGAATCATTACTTGTGCCATAGGGTTGTGAATACTCTTTAATATACATTTGATTCTCAGTAATTTAGAGCCTTGCCCTAGCTTTACCAAACAAAGCCATTCTGGTTTGGCTGGGTCTATCAATCAAATCAAAACAATTTTCTCTGAGTTTTGGAGCATTTTCTATAATTTAAACGAGACACTTATGAACTCAGTTCTAAAGAAATTTGTGTTTCACTTCAATGATCTTGTTAACTATCACCTTGTTTCTAAACTTCTATATATTTGTGATGGTTTCAAGAAAGCTGTGTATGACATGTCACTTCTTTCTTAAGTGACTGCAGACTCCTTGGCCTATTGAAAATGAAATCTGGTGTTGATACAAGACCTAACATTGATGCTGTCCTCACAAGGTTATTAAATGGGGTTCCTTATAGAGGATGACATCTGCAGTGTGTGTGTTGGAGAGAAGAATGTGGGAGGCCTGTGTGAAATGGATGTCTAGGCAGGTGCAAGTTTCAAAATACTGTTGATTTATGGGAATGATGCCATAGCTACAGGATACACAGTACACACACACAAACGCACTCGTGCGCGCATGCGCATGCGCACACACACACATGCACACACACGCACACACACACACACACACACACACACACACACACACACACACACACACACACACACGCACACACGCACACACACACACACACACACACACACACTTGACTGCAGTGAGAACAAAATTCCTAAGTATGTAGACTGCAGAACTCAGCACTTTAAGCAAGTTCCATGGCAAAAGTCAGACATTTACATGGCTGTAGATTAACTTATAGCAGGCCATGTGGGGGACAACAGGTTGTGAGGTCTGCATAGGCACATAGATTCATAGCTTCATATGAGGCCAGTAGCCTAACTGTAGAGTGTGCCATAGGTATGTAGAAGTGTAGCTGTGTAAAAATACAAGTATCCTTATTGAGCATAGTTGGATGTTTGAATTTAGTAGAGCAAGGATGTCAAGACCACTGACTGGCTCTGTCCATGAAGGAAGAAGCACACAACATTATATATTACACTTTATAGTGTGGTTGATATATGTGTGTAAAAAAAATACCAAGCCCCCAGGAGAGGAACAAAACATTTATGTATTTTGAATATATGCTGTATGCTGGGAATGCACCTAGAATGTGCAGTGTTACCACATATAGTTTTATGTCATACAAAGGAAATTGGCAATACACACCAACAAGAAATCATCAAATATACAGTTCCATAGTGCAGTGAGCAGCAGATTTGCTCGATGATTAACAAAGTGTACACACTTGCAAGTTATACCTGTTTGCATGTAGGTAAGCAGTGCGCAAATGTGAGCAGTATTGCTAGCATCAGTAAAAATAATAGTATATAGCATAAAATGTATTTGAACTCAGGACCATGTGTATGCCAGACCTACACTTACACCTGTGGCCACAAGAATGTTAGGGAAACAGTTGTTTATGTTGCACTTCATTGCTGTAAACTGCAATGTCACAGCAGTAAAACAATGATAGCACAACCTGTACCAGAAGCCAGTAAGATCTGTACTCCAGACTGGGTTTTCACAATGGGCAAGGGCATTAATTGAATGTATACAGTTACTATTTTTGGCCAGCTTCTTCATAGGTGGTCCACCATGCTTCACGCAAATCTGATAAACACAGGAATTACTCACTTATGATATTTGTGCTATGTGGCACATCGCGCAAAAAGGGCAACGAAAAGAGGTGAAAATTAAAAAATCAATCTTAGTGTAATGTGGATAGTAAGATACATTTTAACAAACAATAAAGAGGATGAAACAGAACTTGTGACTTGTGCACTGCTTGCATGCACTTTTACACTTCACAGACCTAAATGTACCTCTCTGTAAATGCAATCTGACACACATCCATGATGCCCAAAGCATATGACAAGGTTCCAAGAAAGCTGATTTGGGCAGTACTGCAGTGGCCTGAAATCCCAGAAACATTGGTAAAATTAGTGCAGGCTATGTACAAGGACCAAGTGACTTGAGTACAAACAGTGCACTGTCTCACAAGAGGTTCCTAGTGAGAGGCAGACAACGTGGCATTGCAGGCAGACTCTGAGCGAGAACTTCAGCAAAGGATAGGAGAATAGAATGCAAAACTGAAGGCACATGGGATAAAAATATGCACAGAAAAGAATATGGAAATGGCAGCAACTTGGGGAAATCAGAAGAGGCTGAGAATTGAGATAAAAGGGAAGTGAGTGGAACAGCTACATAGCTTCAAGTATCTGGGAGAGGTGGTTGAAGAGAAGGGAAGACTGAATGAAGAAGTCAATGCTAGAATCAGATGGCCTGCAACCAAGTGACATAGAACCTCAGGTGTTGTCTATGACAGAAGAATGACAAAGAAGGTGAAAAGTAAGGTGTACAACACAGTGGTGTGACCAGTAATACTGTATGGTACAGAAACCTGGTCAGTAAAGGTAGAACAGATGAGGAAGCTAGAGGTAATGGAAATGAAGTGCCTGAGAAGGTGGTAGGATGCACACTGTGGGACAGATGATGAAATGAGGACATAAAGTAGCATCAGTTGCAGAAAAGATCAAATAGAGCCTATTACAGTGGTTAAAATCCATGCAAAAAAACAGAAGTCAATCTGGTGATGAAGAGTTGGGAGAGACAGGAAGAAGGTAAGAGGAAACAAGGACATCCAGCAAAGAGGTGGATGTATTGTGTGAAAGAAGATCTGTGACAGTCAGGCATGATTATCGAAGATGGCAGGAGAGTAACATTGAATGAAGAGAGATGGTGACAGTTAACATGCTACCCCGACTCCATGTAGAAAAATGGGAGAAAGGGGGCTGATGTTGATGATGATATACACACATATGTAGGTAGATATATAGATATACAGACATACATATAGACACATTGATATAAGTGTATATAGATACATACACTACACACACACACACACACACACACACACACACACACACACACACACACACACACACACACACACTTCCTTAAATGAATTTAACCTTTCTCAACATCTGTAGTCAAACACTACACAACACATGACATGACTATTTTGCAGGGGGGGCAAGCCCCCATGTGCCCCCCACACCCCCACATATTACATATTCTAACTCCAAGATCACACTACAATGAGGAAAAGGGCACATTTCCTACTCCACACTGTATCACAATCTCTTGCCATAAGGTTGACCACATATGTCCGAATGCACAGTGCATTTGCTGAACCAGGACTCACTCAAATGAAGGTTTGACCAAGTTTTGACATCCCGTGGTCATCGAACCTTCACTTGCAATTTTGATGGTAAACCATATATATATATATATATATATATATATATATGTGTAAACACATTTGTGAAGATAGGACAATTATTCTAGAAAACTACAATAAAACTATAGTTAGACCTGTACAAGGTAACTGTTTAACTAGCATGTTGATCTATTTGGCTAAATGTAATACCTGTCCTGCTTTTTATATAGGCAGGACGGAAAGACCATTTAAGAAAAGGATATATATATATACAGTATTAGAACTAAGGATGGGAAAAATGCCCTATTCAAACATATTAATGATGCGGGTGTAGATCATGATTTCAAATTTGCCATCTTAGAAAGAATCAGGAGGCAATACAAAATCAGTTGGCATATAAAGAATATTGGTGGCAAATATACACAGATCCACTTCTGATAGTTAAAAGCTAGTGTAGTAGCAGCCATAACTTTATTGTTGTATTTGCTTGGTGTTAACAAAATCATATATTAGAGCAATGTATTTACAACATATGTATACTTATTAGCAGTATTCATAAGATCACATCAGTATTGACAGCTTATACACAGTCTTGAAAATTTGATATGTATCTATTTGGTTAGTAACAGATAACTTTTATACATTTTAAAAGGAACACTATATTAGGGCAGTATAACCTCCATTTATTATATAAAGCATGACATTTCAAAAGTATGTTTTGAATGTTTCACGTTTAAACATATAAGAGTGAAAAATATATAGATAGATAGTACTTTTGTATTTTAAATCTGTTATAGAGCACTGTAGCTTTAAGCATTTTGCATTTTGTGTACTTAAAAATGAATGAGAGTTAATTTAATTGTTCTGAGGAAGCAACTCATTGTTTGGAAAATAAATGTTTTAATTTTTAACAGCTTTTCAACAGTTTTTAGTGTATTCATCTTTTTTATCTTACTGGGTTTGATTTTACAACTGGCATCTATATTGTGTTCTACTGTGGAAGCCTGACTTTTGGTTCCTGACCGTATATATAGTGCATACAGTGATCTGGTTTACTGTATATATATTTCATATATATACCAACACTGTGTTTCAGGTGTCGACAATATATATAGAGAGAGAGAGAGATAGATAGATATATGGGTTCACTTTAAAATACCAAACCCTTAAAATGCTGAATCTGATAATCCCGAATCCACAAAACTGAAATCCGGCAATACCGAACAGTCACAATCTCGAATATCAAAATACCAAAAACCCTAAATACCGAAAAGAGAGATCAAGGTGTCTATTTTTTCATTTTCAACCCTCCACCTCTGCTGAATACCTTTACCAATGATTTGTGCTTCACACTCGTAATAAAAGTGTACTGTGACTAATCCTCAGAAATGCATCACATGTAAACATCCAATTCATAACTACAATAACTGTGCAATAGCCCTCAGGAAATCCAACATCCCATACGAGTCTAAGTTTTCCAGTATACTTTCAAATTTTTGCTGCTGTAACTGTAGTTTACGTCTTTTAGAGCTAGGTGGACTCCCACTACTTAAACGGATCCTCAGCTCATCAACTCTGTCCTGCTCCCTTGCAAGTGTTTGCATAAGCACACCCACGTCAGTAGCCTTTAATCCCAATAAACACTTCAATTTACGGTGCCATGCCTTGACAGAATTCTGTGTCTGAGGCAGACACAACGTATTCAACTCTAAAATGTTCCAAAATGTTATAGGAAACAGAGGGGGAAACCATGCAACAGAGGCCGATCTAGTTTTAAAATGCTGCTGTCTACCTAAAACATACCAATCCCCAAAATACTTCAGAAGATCTTGACCCTCTTTGGGGAATGATACTTTTAAGTCAGAAAAAGCTTCAACCACCTCATGCTCAGGCAGAAATGCCAATGCTACCAAACTCTTTACTGCAAGTTGGAAATGTAAGTTACCATTATAAAGCTGTGTCAGCCCCAACTGCTGTACTTTCCTCCACACATTACGGCTAAAATGAAATAAACAACCTTTAGATGTTACCCTTTGAAAGTTAATGGCAATACTCTTCATTGCAGCGATCTCAAAATCACATAACACAAAACGCAAGTGTATTTCAAATTCCTGATCTTCCATAAACTGAAACACAGCATCCCACATGCAATTATATGCTCTTCACAACTTCTTGCTCATGAGACAGTATAGCAATGGTACTGACTTACTGTAACCTCCGCATTGCAATAAGCCATGGATCGAATATAACTGTCTGCAAATTACACCTTTGTCAAAGAAGGTGTCGTCCATGAGCCAAATAGTTGCATTACTTAAGTCGAATAGGTTGTTTACAGTGTTAAATACGACTACTGCGGTTTCTCCAGTGCTATTGGATATACTCTTCTCAACAAATATCCCTGACTTTAGTGGGAAATCTTGTGCCTTTAAATCATGTAGTGTAATGTTTCTTTCTATGCCTACATGATCTGCGTTTTCCATCTCACCCTTCCAACCTGTTACAAGTGTGCTCTTCTATTAAGCAGGTGGGGTACTACATCTAGAGAACTAGCGGCAAGCACATCTTCCACTACTACACATAGAGAGTCACGGGATACCAAAGCTCTATGTTTGAGATCACTGCACATGCTATATCACTCAGCTTCACTTGGATCTCCTGTATGGCAATGGGACATACCCTTTACTAACCGCTCACCTTCGGCAACTGGAGTTGTAACAACCCTACCTTTATATGGGATAGACCTCTTCCCTTTACAGCACCAGTAATTATTTGGGGTTCATTTCTTCTCTAAGTGATAGACAAATCCATCTACAATAAGGACGTGCTTTCCCTTCTGTGATTCCATGGATTTTTATACTGCGCCAATATTACCAGGAGGGGAAACAGAGCTAGATGCCATGATTCCTTCGGTACAAAGTACGTCTCACACACGTACACATCACTTTTTAAAGTGGTAGTTCGGTATTTTGGTATTCGTGATTGTGACTTTTTGGTATTGTCAGATTTTGGTTTTGTGGATTCGGCATTGTCAGAGTCAGCATTTTAAGGGTTCGGTATTTTAAAGTGAACCCAGATATATATATATATATATATATATATATATATATATATATATATATATATATATATATATATATATATATATGGTGAGAAAGAACAAGAGAGACAGAGATAGAGAGTAGATAAATAGATTAAGTCACTCTTGCTTTTTGCGTAAAGCTAATCAGGCTTTTGCCTTTACAGCTATACTGGCAATAGTGTCAGCTAGTGTATGTTTGCTTGGTTAATTTTATGTCTCATTCTAGGTGCATGTCTACAGTGGAAAGTTAGTAAACCATGTGGTTGGTGCTGAATGTGCTGAAGCCCTAGTCAAAGAACATTCAGCTGAAAGGCTAAAACATGGTGAAGCTGCTCCTTAAAGTCTCTCTTGATTTTGATTTCAGGTAGTCAATGAACCCCTTATCTCAGAGAAAGAGCTCATTCCAAAGACATCAAGGCAATATTAGCAGGAAAGAACCCCATGCCCCCCATCTTTTTTGGGTTTGAGGTAGGTTTTGTGGTGCCTTCCCCCATTGTTATGCTCCCCCCTTTTCTGGGTCAGACTAACTTTCAGGAATGTGGGCATGAGCTGTTTTCAATGCAGCATTTGAACAGTGGGCAGGTTTTATTGAGGGGGTACCTAAGGGATGCCACTCTGTTGCAGTAGGACAGTTTGGGGTGGTGACAATGGTCAGTCATGTTGCCTTGTTCTAAGATTAGTTTTGTTTTACAGATGCCATATGTGCTGGTTATAATTATGTTATATGTGCGGATGTGTGGATAGTGAATTATGAAGTGCAGAGGATTAGCAAGGAGGAAGTAAGGATAGCTATGAAGAGGATGAAGAATGGAAAGCCTGTTGGTCCAGACGACATACCTGTGGAAGCATGGAGGTGTTAAGGTGAAATGGCAGTGGAGCTTTTAACTAGATTGTTTAACGAAATCTTGGAAAGTGAGAGGATGCCTGAGGAATAGAGCAAAAGTGTTCTGGTACCGATTTTTAAGAATAAGGGTGATGTGCAGAGCTATAGTAACTACAGGGGGATTAAATTGATCAGTCACAGCATGAAGTTATGAGAAAGAGTAGTGGAAGCTAGGTTAAGAAGGAAGGTGATGATTAGTGATCAGCATTATGGTTTCATGCCAGGAAAGAGCACTACAGATGCAATATTTGCTCTGAGAGTGTTGATGGAGAAGTACAGAGAAGGTCAGAAGGGATTCCATTGTGTCTTTGTGGACTTAGAGAAAGCATATGGCAGGGTGCCTAGAGAGGAGTTGTGGTATTGTATGAGGAAGTTGGACGTGTCAGAGAAGTATGCAAGAGTGGTACATGATATGTACGAGAGTAGTGTGACAGCGGTGAGTCTGTGGTGGGAGTGACGGATGCATTTAAGGTGGAGGTGGGATTACATCAAGGGCTCTGAGCCCTTTCCTTTTTGCAATGGTGATGAACAGGTTGACAGACGAGATCAGACAGGAGTCCCAGTAGACTATGATGTTGTTAGATGACATTGTGATCTGTAGTGAGAGTAGAGAACAGGTGGAGGAGAACCTGGAGAGGTGGAGATATGCTCTAGAGAGAAGAGGAATGAAGGTCAGCAGGACTAAGACAGAATATATGTGAGTGAATGAGAGGTAGGATAGAGGAATAGTGAGGATGCAGGGAGTAGAGGTGGTGAAGGTGGATGAGTGGGATCAACAGTTCAGAGTAATGGTGAGTGTGGAAGAGAGGTGAAGAAGAGAGTACAGGCAGGATGGAGTGGGTGGAGAAGAGTGTCAGGAGTGATTTGTGACAGACGAATACCAGTAAGAGTGAAAAGGAAGGTCTGCAACAGGGTATTGAGACCAGCTATGTTATATGGGTTGGAGACAGTGGCATTGACAAAAAGGCAGGAGTCAGAGAACAGTATATTAGAGGGTCAGCCCAGGTTGGAAGGTTTGGAGACAAAGCCAGAGAGGCAAGATTACATTGGTTTGGACATGTGCTGAGGAGGGATGCTGGGTATATTGGGAAAAGGATGCTAAGTATGAAGCTGCCAGGTAAGAGGAAAAGATGAAGGCCTAAGGTAAGGTTTATGGATGTGGTGAGAGAGGATATGCAGGTAGCTGGTGTGACAGAGCAAGATGCAGAGGACAGGAAGAAATGGAAACAGATGATCTGCTGGGTGACCCCTAACAGGAGCAGCCGAAAGAAGAAGAACGTTAAAAAAGGTTACACTTGGACATATAGACTCTCTTTATAAATGTTACAATTGTTGCAATAAACTGTACCCACTGGCTTTGGAGGGTCTTTGTGTTTTGTGGGGAGCAACATTGTCAAGAGACAAAATGAAAAAGTAAGTACCAGAAAAGAAGTTCTTGCATGAAGCAAAGGGTATTATGAAACCTATGTGAATCTCTTAGCAATAAGATACCATGATAAAAGGCTTATGTTGCATCAAGAACCTTTGGTGCATTGCATGATCATGACACCCTCGTACATTTCCATATTTATATCATCTATTTTATTAAGCCATAATGCAATTAACTTTTTCAGTAAATGCCTACAAGTTTGTAGGTTAATATCTTTCTCTCCCTCTCTCCATCTCTCTCTCTCTCTCTCTATATATATATATATATATATATATATATATATATATATATGTGTGTGTGTGTGTGTGTGTGTGTAAGGTTTGTATCATAGTATTTTAACTACCTGGGTTAGTGAAGCCACACTTTTTACACATGCAATGGTTATGCTTCCTGATTATGCAGTTACAATGCATACGTGTAAATTCTCTAGAAGTACAATACTTTTTGATGAAAATTTTCTTTTATCATAAAACAGGCATGCTTGTCTGTGCTGTTTCCAATAATATCCAATTTTTTTTTTACCACAGCTGGAAGTAACTGTAGAAACAGGCCACGATACTGAAAGGCAGAGTCTATGAATAGATCAAGTGTGGCATCATAATAAAACTTCATGGCACATATCTTGTAAACCAGAACTCCCAATTCTTCTAGTATATCTTTGGATGACTGAAGAACAAAAGATAACATCCAAATAAATCCATATATGAAGAGTTAAATAAACACACAATGGTATTCTGCATAATATTAATTTTATTAACTCAGAATATGGACTTGTAATAAATCTCACTTTTACGTGTATCTGCAGAGTGAATTTTAACATAGTAGGTTGTATTGTGCACACTGTACATTATTTACCTTTCAGAGTAATCTGCCTACCTAGTTTACACTGTTCACTACTAAAACATTTTTGACTGCCATATATGTAGTGCATGAAAGATCAGAGGTTAAGTTTAAATCACTAAACAGAAGAATGCTGCATTCAGAATCTTTGTATAACTGTTCACTTGTCAATAAATTCAAATCAGTTAACCTCAAGGGTACAAGCAGAAGCAGTTGGTCTGACAAGGTGTAATCATTTCAAAGTACACATCCTTTTAAAATGCAGCAGCAAAGCCCACAAGTGCCACAGTTTTGATAGGATCTCTTCTGAGATTAAGTAGAATCCTGAACTGTGTTGGCCAAGATAAAAAAAAAATAAAATTGTGAGGAATGTGAAAACATTCAAAGGGAAATGACTAATAATAATAATTCTTTATAACTGCAGTTTTCTGTATCAACAATTAAGAAAAAAGTATATTCTGCTTATAGTTCCATAGCATTATGAAAAAATGAAGCATCATTTCCATTTTTAAACAAATTGTGGAGGTAGTATTAAGACTCATAGAGGGCATGTGGGAGAAAAAATGTAAATAATATATTTTATTTGCATATTTGAAAAAACAAGCTGTTTTGCCCTTTCACTTTCTCTTTCTCACCCTCTCAAAACAAAATTACACAAATCATCAATCATAGTACAAAAGTAAACTGAAAACCATTACTTCTTAGTGACTCTTACAAGTTTGTGTATTTTCTTGAAATTAAACAGTATATGGAAGCTAAAGCAAAGTTATGGGACCTCTGCTTTCACTAGTGAACTCTGGGCATCAGACACCCTAACATGGGTTTGTCAGAAAGCAATGTTCTGAAAAAAAGAAAGAAAGAAAGAAAGAAAGAAAGAAAGAACGAACAATAATAATTACTAAAGATCAACAAGTGCTGCTCTTATTTTAGGTTCAGATAAGTAACAAAGAGACACCAGTATGAAAGCACTACTGAACAGCTAGAGTGCAACACTTGGAGGCATGCTTCCTATGTAGCGTACATCACAACTACTCACTTTTAGCAGAAGTCTGGAGCACACTTGGAGGTATGCTCTCTTCTAAGGGCACTATATAACCCACCTGCTATAGGTCCCAGGAGACCATGGCTCCAAAATCATGCTTTGTGCTCAACCTACCATGAAATCACATTCAGTGGGTGCCATGTGAAGTGGTAGGTGATCAATTCTTTGTTTGAATAATCCTTTCTCCGCATGATTGTTGTCAACGTTCATAAACTGAAGGTATTAAGAAATGTTTTCTACTTCCTCTTAAAGTATTACATATATGCAGAATGAAGTAAGTTCAGGAATGTTTAGAAAACTCCATCTATTTCATTTTATTTAATTGACAATTAGTTAACTGAGCCATGCTGGTGCAGTGGTCACATTGTTGCCTCACAGCAAGAGGTTCTCCCATTCGATTCTCAGCTGGAGAGCCTTCTGTGTGGAGTCTGCATGTCCTCCCCGTGGTCAAGTGGCATTCAAAAGACATGCGTAGAATAGGCGTGCCTTCGTTGAAGGTTGGGCGTCAAGCTGGCACCTTGGCACCCATAAAAAATCTACTGCCAATGATTAGCGGACCGGAGTTCCACTGTGGTGACCCCTAACCGGGAAAAGCCAAAAGAAGATAATTAGTTAACTGAACTGGTTGGAAGACTTCACTTGTGACAGAAGCAAACATAACAACAAACAATCCAGAATGAACGCAGGCATTGGCATGTAAATATATCTTAAGAAGAGTAATACACTTAGCAAGCAAAACTGATAGAAAAGATATAATACTGAACCATAATAATATTTATAATAACTTGATAAACTAGATAATACAGTGGCTAGCTTGCAGGCTGAAGAAAGTCTGGATTAATAAATCTCTAATACAAAATCACAAAATATAACATAAATGGTTTCCAAGAGTGAGATACGTTAACTAGCACAAAAAAATGAAAATTAAATGGATGAGATAGCACTAAGTTACAATTAAGGGTTAAGTTAAAATACCTAAAGACAGATATTCATGGAGAATGTGCAAATCCAGACAGTGGATAAGCCACCAAATGGAAAACAAAACTAATCATGATATTTATAGGATCCTCGTTTCTGTATTTTTTTGTGATGCTGTAGATGATTTTCCAGATTTGTCTTGACTCTGGGATGTGGGCAGTGAATGTTGTTCTAGTTGCCTTTGAAAATCCTGCTGAAAGATTTCTTCACTATATTCACAATGAGAGGGGTTCACTAGCCATCTCTATTGCCATTTGCATATTTTCTGCTCTTATCTTGTTGTTATCCATGGTTGGAAAGCAAGACAGGGCTAGTGCGATTAAAAAACGTAGAGAAGGAAGAATGATTCCCTAAAGGAAGAAGGTGGGTGGTACACCTAGAGGTCAGTTAAAGTAGGAGATGAAAGAAAAATTACAATTTAATGGTTGGTCTGAGAATTTACTAAAGAAATGCTGGCTTCACAGTGAGAAATGACAGCTAGTGCATTCATACAATGATATCAGCAAAAGTTTGCATTGCAAGTTTTGGGTAACTGTACTGATAATTACATAAGTGTGTGACTAGATTTATCAAATTAAAAATTATTTCCTAAATTTTCTTTTTGGTCTTTGATTATTTTTCCTTGAGATTTAGCAATAGTACTTCCACTATGACTCCCTGAGCTACAAGTCCCCGAAGAACCAGCTCACCCAGCACAAGTGATTCACAACTCAGCATTTCCGAAAGAAATACAATATTAAACATTTCTACAAGTAGTCAAACTCTCATGTACACTCCATGTGGTGGTAGCACCCCTCATGTGGCCAAAACTAATACATATAGCAACTCCACTATTAAGCAAACAAGAGAGAAATCTTCCAAAAGAACAAAATCACTGTTGCTGCACACATAGAAACATCAGGTGTGTTTGTCTATGGAAAGTGTGGTTGGGAGTTTTTCTCAGCAAATTGGTTCTTCGGGGAATACAATGGAAGAGCCAACAAAGACATTTCATTTGCTCACTTTGTGTATAGAAGTGTTAAAATTGTTCATATTGTTATCAGAAGGTCATTAAATTTAGTAAAGGCAAATTCTCCTTTTAGTATGGGGGAAATTGGATTAAATAATCCCTCATGGTATAATAAACTAAATGCAATAGCAAAAGGAGAATTGTAATACATTTCTCTTGTATAAAATCTTTGTCATTATCTCTTGGATTTGATCTACAAGTAGAAAGTAATAGCTGTAGCATTTCTGAAGTACTCAGACAGAAACACAATTTGCAGTGGTATTTGCTTCTTTAGTTACTTGTTTATTTAACAATTTTTTTTGATTCTCCTAACTGATAGCTACTCTACCTTTTCACACAGATGGCCCAGTCACTCCAGTAGAACATGAGCTAAGCATTGCTGAGCTAGGCAACAGACCTACAGCCCATTTGTTCCTGTCTAGCAATCTCTAGCATTCCTCTGTTCCCTGTTGAGAGTCAAGTCATAGGAGGCATGCAAGCTTACTGGCCTTCAGCAGAGCACAATGAGATCACAGGCTCCTGCTAGGTATCATCCATGTGGAGAGCATAAGTAGCTTCCCTGTTCCCAGATCAAGAAAGCCAGCAGCATTTCCACACTCCCATCCTCCTAGTTCATCTACTGTAGGCACCCAAGACATTAAAATAACTCAGGTAACCTGCAGTATAGTCGAGGGTTTCTTCCTGTGTGGCACAGAGCTACTGTTTTAGATATTTAATAATAAAATAAATAGCACAATGCAGCAATGACGTTTAGCAAAAAAAAAAAAAATCACCAAAAGGACATCTGGCACCTAGTCTTTGAATATCAGGTAGTATGCAAAATATTAAAAAATAAATAGAAATTCATATTGACCAACACATATTGAACATACGATACACAATTACTCTCATCTGATGAATAAAGCTGTTAGTTTAAAAAGTGAATCTGCAGAAAATGATATGCATTCTTCTTGCATTACTTGACACTAACTTATGAAGCTATTATAACTGCATTATACATTGAGATCAAACTATTCTAACATTAATAAACATGAGAAAATTGTTTCTTTCAATTTAGTTGCATACAATTGGCAAGCTTTACAGATACATAGGAAAACTAATAACACTTGACATTAAGAACCCTGGATAGGGTAAGTAAGGCACTTGTACTAACGATGTTCACCAATATTTAAAAATCACAATGTTACACAGTTACAAGCTGAGAACAAAGTGTCTCAGAAACTGAGCTTTGCTTCAGTGATCAAGATTTTCCTCATGGCTGTAAAGTGATATTACTGTCTACTAGAAGAAACTATGGCAAGATTAACAAATACCACATAAAGCCTCTGTGACCTCACCAGTGTGTACTTCTTAAATAGTATGGCTGAAAATAAAACAAGCACAGAAGGTTAGGCTACTAATTAGGAAAACAAAATAGTTCTTATTTATGCACACTTTACCCGCTTGCAGTACTCAACTATCCAAATATTATGTGAAAACATTTTTAAGGAATTTTCTAAAGAAGTAATAGGATAGTAGGTGTGAAGCCCTTGTATTACCTCCTTTATATACATGAACAATACTTCCCAGTTTAAAATATTCCAGTAATTTTACATTTCCACCATAGTTCTTACAGCAATATTAGTAAATTCACCCATTTATCCTAATGTATATCTCTTTCAATACTTTGTCTGGCACATGTACCTTATTTCATTTCAGGTTGATTATATACTCCATAATATATCCAGGAATAACTATATTATGCCTTATTAGCTTTATCTTTCAGAGGAGATGAATTATGTATTGAATACCTTCATTTTCTTTCACATCACTATTTTTAAATATTATCATCAGATACAAATGCATTTTTTAAGGATATACACTTTGTTCCTCTCATTAATCAATCACTTGTTTATAAGCAGCAGCCAATAACATCGTATTATTCTTATTCATAATTTTCTATAGTATGTTTGTCCAAAACATATATGAGTACTGTTTCTTTTCCAATGTAAGTACCATGTAATTGTTTGTCATTTCTCATAAATGAATGATTGACTGAATCATTTCTTAATAACCACAGCTTTCTGCTTCTTGTGAAAATATTTTTTTTTTGTTTGTTCATTTGGATAACCATCATCATGCCAGGTTTTAGAAAAACAGCTAATTTATTTTTTTTTAGTGTGTCATATTTTTTTGTTGTCTATGAATCAGTATATAAATATTTGAAAGATATTTCCACTTTAATTTATTTAAGTCCATTTTTTCACATATCCTTAACTTGTTTGGTATACTATTTGGTCACTCAAGCAAGATATTCTCTGAAGATATCTATAACATATTTTGAAGTTTTGTCTAAAACAAATATCAAAGTCAATTGAAAATGACAGGTAGATAATATAACTTTTCATTTCTTGTTTTAATATCTAATTAAAGGTCATTTTAGCTTTGTAAATGTTAAATTATATAGTTTTAATGGAAACAGCTACAGAAGATAAGCATTTCTTTGCTTGGTTTTTGTACAACTAATAATCTGTTCATTGTATGAGGTAACTATATTCATTAAACAATATCTTGCTCTATTGACAGAGGCATCCTGAGACATACTTTCATTCCTTTTACTTAATAGATGACCATTGTAATCAAGGATACCCTATCCTGCCATTAAAATTGACATGCCAATATATTCCTTCTCCATTCTAAGTCAAAACTAATTTTGTTCAGGTAGTTTTACCCAGACTTAAACCAAGTGTTGATTTAGTATACCTGGAAGGATATATAACATTAGAAATAGCTCAATAAACCCCATTTCTTTTCAGTCTGAGGGTTAAGAAATCTCTGTAAGATGATATACTTACCTGTTTACTCTGTAATCTTGAGCAGATAATTGCAACTAATCAACCCCTAAGTTTTTCAAAAATTACACTGTATATATAGTCTCCTATCGAAATCTTTCCCAATTCTGAAATCTTAAACCAGCAGCTTTGCGTGAGGTGTCATGCAAAACTATTGTGTCACATGACTTTAAAAATACAGTAAATTATAGGTCTTATAATTCAAAGTTAAGGTCAACTATATTTCATGATCATCCTTGTTATACAGATTATTTTTCAAATTCTCATTTGCTGGTCAGTATTATATGTTTCTTGTATGTCTTTCCTCTTGAAACCAATTTGTCCTATATTTACTCAGGTCATCCAGTTTGTGGTTGCCTCCTTCACTCTACTGAAATTTGTTCTATACCATTTATCAACCTCATCATCTGTGAATAATTTGTAGACCAGTGCAGTAAAGTTCACATCAGACTTCACCTGTAATACTGACTCCAGTGCAAAAATTACAAATGGTTTTATCTTATAGGGTGTCTCATATTCAACACAGTGGAGACTGATGGTCGAAATTATTGACTTCTTCAGAACTATCAGGATCTCTTCTCTCATGCCATTTATCCTTGTTAACTCTAGGACCTGAAAGTAAATCTGCAGTGCTAAAAACATTGTGAAAGAGTTCTGCAGATGCAGAAAGAAGTGTTTAAGATGAAAACGAGACTCTGTAGTGGGAGCCAAAAACATATCCTTTATCTGTGAGTCTGTCATTGTGAATCACTGCCAGATCTTGAATCAACATAAGACTTCTAGTCTATTCCTCCAAAAATAATTATGAAATAATTGAGTTAAATATGTGTCAAGTGGATGGAGACATTCACCAGCACCACCCCAATTGGCACTGGGCTGAGCTTTTTTATTTGCTATATTTAAAAGTTAAAAGGTTTTACCTGGACTCTTATGTAAATGTAAAGTAAAACTGAAGGACATTGATGCAATACCAATAGTGAATATCTCTGCCTTTTAAGATTTCCTTTAATGTAGAATAAACACATATATGATTGAAGAGATTATATGCGAGAAGCTATCCCTGGGATACTAGACTTCATAGTCCACTGTATTAGATGATTTCACTGACTGACCAAAGAAGACTAGACAGAATATATCATTTCATCCATTGTCATCGGTAGGTTATATTAAGCCCAGATGAAGGTTCTTTGCGTGCTGTACTTAGATTTGTAGTCAGGCTGACTTGGATCAACTGATCCATGAAATGTCAAGTAGAAAATTGTCTGCACATACACTACTTTCTCATTAATCATTTTTATAAAAGGAAGGCTAGAGGCACCATGGCAGATTTCTTGCATGTCCAGGTACTAAGCATCTTTCATGAGACTGAGGCTTATTAGGACCTCTCATAAGCTTTGTAGGAAAATAAAACAGGGAAGAAGTGGCATTTTGAAAAAAATATATAACAGGCAGATGGAGGACAGACTTTACAAGCTTTACCTGTCCAGGATCCTAGGAGTAAACACCATGGTAATACCAATCGCAGGGTAAAAATAGGTTTGGGGGCTATGGGTGACTGTTTCCACATGCAGTGTATGGGGACTTGTCCTTCTGCATAAAAAAAAAATAAATTCATAAATAGATAGACAAAACTAAAAACAAACACACAAATCCCATGTCATTGTTATTTCCTTTGCATTTTGTATTAAAGTGAAGTTTTATACATTGGCTATAAAGCATTTCATCTCAGGTAGTGGATCTTTAACAGCCAGCCCAGTTGCCACTTATAAATAGATGCATGAAGACAGTCTTCTTCCATAGGATAAATGAATAACCAAATGGAGGTGTCAGTATGAACGACTTGCAAGTGATATCGTACCTGAGGTAAGAAGAACAGTTTCTAGAATAATGTATCATGATAACAGCTATAAAACTACAGGAGTCACCAGATGATTGAGAGTTTCCCTCCTACTGGTCAAGTTTTAAGTAAATGGGGAAATGGCTCGTCAGTCATATCTGGATAACTACACTTCACTGATTGGTGTTAGTAATAGTACATTTCCAGCCCTGTTTCTATTACATTCCAATGTGATGTTTTTTTATTTTCAAAGCACGTCTGTGACAGTGGAGTTATATATAGTGACAGGGTGCCAGAATAAAGTCTGCAAGAATGTTGATGTACAATGGCTTAAACTCTGTGAAAATGTATTTTTAACCAGGGAAGGACTTAGTTGGTTGTGTGCATCTGGCTGTAGCTTTGTCTAGATGTTACTCAAGGAGTGTTACTAGAATCCACAAAAATGCACTGAAGCTTCATTTGGGAGAGAAGCCCATAGCAGTTTAGTTGGAAAATGAGTCACAGCTTGACTATTTAGATGAAAGTAACTTACAAAGCCAATCACTGAATGAGTATGCGGGGTGGGGGGTGGGGGGGGTTATAGAAATCTTGTCCCAGGAAGGGAGGTCTAGGCTATTTGAGATGGCTGTCAGGAAGGGGTTGCTAATGTTCACCAGCGGACAGTGATAACATGGTAGATACTGCTGGAACAAGTTTCCCAATTATCATTGATCTGTGAACAGCCAGGTGTGGATGCTGGAGCTACGTTCCACTGAGAATGAGAATGGATTAATTGATGACTGGAGTCATGGTTGCAGGATGTCAGGGTTGACCATTACAGCCCACATGCCTACATCAATTAAATAAAAAAAAATGGGATGAAAAATATGTTGGCATAATTGATTTAGTTGATGCTAAAGGAGATCATTGCATTTTAGAAACAGAGGTAGCACAGACTAACGATTTATTTTCAGCTTTAGCAGTTCTTGAGAAAACATGAATGAATAACTTTAGATCATAGGTCTGGGATAATTAGATAGTGGTCTTTGTCTTCTATATGGCAGTGGTCATAAAAAAGGATCCACATCAGGCCTTGCCATTACTGACCTATTTTCTAACATTGCTGGAAGCTGAGCATGTCAATGGTGGGTCACTGCAGTTTTCATATGATCAGAAGTTTTGCAAGCTAATGATAATAAACAAGCCATTGAGATGGAATGAGTGCCATGGTAACAATTGGTTGGTGTCGTGACTCATAGGCATATGTCTTCTAGCTAAGAGAGGGGTAGTGTGAGGCAGAATTCATATAAGGCTTGCTAAACTTTCAATATGGGCAAGTATGTATAACCGTTATGTAGATTTGCTCATATGTGCTCTGATTGTGGTGGTTGTTATTCAGCTGCAAAATGCTTGTCCAGAGATGGGTACAACCCATGGAGGTTTACCCGCAGGTTACTTATGAGATAGCTGAGCCGTCCAGCAGACAGCTGGGGAGAGGTAAACTCTTGTTTTGCAGATTTCTGCTGGTAAAAATTCTTTTAGATACCTCAGTCAGGCATAGTTGCACATATTCACCCATTAGACCTTATGCATTATCTATCATGTTGAATGATCATCCTTATTGGCAGATGATGCATTAATTGCTATAAGGATTTTCTAAATAAATATAGGGAGCATCCAAAGAAGGCAGAGCTTATAAAAAATTAAGGTTAATTCACGATAAGGTGGCTTAACCAAGGACGAACATGCAGGGAGAGTAGTTTGACCCTTTCTACTTTCCCTTTTGAGGCATGATGAATTTCTCAGTTGGGCTTATTCCCTAAAAAAAAAGGAAGAAGAATATTGATTGTTTCATTACCTGTTCTTTCCCCAGGATTCCTCTATAAATGATGGCATAAATAAGCAAGCAGTCAGGGAACAATATGCATTGTTAGATGATGCAATTAGGATTATCTAGTAGTTCAATGACTAATGGTTGGTAAAGTTCGAGACAGAGCAGGCCTTCCATTTGCTGCTTGCTGTAAACATACCGGACATTCTTGGGCATGCAGCTAGAAAGTCATTGGTATTCTGATATGGCTACACCTATATGCTACCCGGTGATGTGTCACTTTTAAAAAGTCCACCTCAGCACCATACTGGTTTTGGAAACTGATAGCCTCTACTCAATGGGTGATTCATTATCTTCATGACTTAGGGTCAGCCCAATAATGTATCGACCAATTTCTTAAGTTGTATTATGATGGTGGTCCATTCAAGGGCTTGATATTTGTCTGCTTGGAGATAGATATAATTTCATTGTCATTCAAATCTCAGTGCCGAGGGGACACTGAGGGTATACCAGTCAATCCAGAGCCATACAAGCTGTCCACTGTTGACTGTCTCTCATGCTGCCCTGTCAGAAGTTATTCAGCATACTAAAGCCTCAGGCTTTATTTATGACTGTCTTATGAGTGAATTATCTGATGTTAAGGTTTATTGTAATATTGTGTTGGATAAAGGAGAAAGAGGGAAAGTGGTATTAAAATTCCTAACCATAGCAGCTTTGCATTCTATTAACTTGTTGGATAATTTGCCATTTTCTCTCTTATAATTCTTTGTAACATTCTATACAGTATTTTTTAGAATGTCACAGTTTCAAAAGGTTCCTTGATTGTTTATTCTGCTTATGTTACATACTGTTTTCTATATCCTCTGTTAATGGAATGCTTAGCTTTTGAATGTAATATGAATCTTATGTTTGCATCTGGTCTCTGCTTGCTTGGCCAGGGTCATAGCTGAAAAAAGTCATCAGACCAGCTCACTTACCCAGGAACCAAACATTAAATAAATAAATAGTAAATGCTGATGATTTCAGTCATGTATATTTGGCATCTAATAAAATGATTGCAGTGGCTATATTGTGTCTTTTCTATTTTATAGCTTGTGAAGCAGGACTGTCAGTAGAATTTGCATTGGAAATTAATTTTTTCCTAGCCGTGCGTGGGTTCCCATGTTTATAGTCGAGTAAAGCATGCATTTCTTCAGAACTAGTGAGCCAGCTGATGAATTCTTGTCTGGACCCCTCTTGGATTTGGGCTTTATGAGTCTGCCATTGCTGGCTGTCTGTCCTGCTTTCCAGTCAGGGTCTGATCAGCATATTGAGGCCTCGGGGGTTTATGTATGACTGTCTCCAGAGTGAATTATCTAATGTTAGTGTTGATGATGAATATTTTCTTTCCAGATACAAATGTATGTTTGGCATTTGAAAAACTGCTTTCTGTGGCTATATTGTGATTGTTGCATTTTATGGAATATAAAGCAGGGATGGGGAGAAAGATCATTCTGTAAGTTTTTTAAACTTTTCATCAAGACTGTGCTCTTTCATTTCCCCAAAAACATTTTTGTAAAATCAAAATTTCTGTTGTCTAATTATGCAGAAATCATGGCACATTCACAGAATGTTGCATTTTTGACCAGAGCAGTCATTCATCATACATTGTATTTTTTCTTATGGTTACAACTTACAATGTTGTCAGTTTTCTTATCGAGTGCATTTCTTTCTAATTAGAATCTGTTTTAATTTTGCATATGAATAAATGCAACAAAATTATAATGGAATCATGGTAATGAATGAAAATTCCAATTAAACATTATTGGCATAGTTCTTGTATTTTGTCTCATGAAAATTGAATTTCTTGCTTCTAAGAGCCATAAATCAGTGACCCTGGCTTTACATATTTGTGCAATATTGCAATCACTGTAAAACAATTATTAGATTGATAAATCATATAATTCAATCTGCTTTAAAAACAGAAAACATGTAGCATCGGAAAGGGACATGGCTGTTACTGCAAAGTATTTAATTAGTCTTGAAAGCCAGTTTTCAGAGTAATAGCAGTCTCACATTACATTTAATAGCCACATTATGCAAAATTGGTACATTATACTGTGAACTATATATAAAAAGAGGCAACTAGTATGAAAGTATTCTATTATTTAGTGTTTTAAAATGAAGATATTTTTACTTTTTATAGCCTGTTCAATGCATAAAATAAACACCTTTGTTTATGCTGGCAGCCAGAACTGAATGTATAAGTTTGAATTTTGTATCTATATTAATGACTTTGACATTGCAAACCAAATTATCTGTATTCTGTATTGTTTCCTAAAGCTATGTTGTGGGGTCTCAACTGATTCAGTTCAGAAAAAAATAAAATCAGCAGTTTTCTTTTGCATTACTGACTATAAAGCAAAAGAATCAATGTATAGTTAAGTTCACAGTGTAAGCAACTGTAAGGTGTGGGAATCAAACCTTTGGCTAGATGAAGCAGCTTGTTAGCAGCACATAGTCTTAATAGTCTGCATTTTACAAGGGGTATCATTCCTAAAAAGTAGCTGCAACAAAATGACAGTTATCCAGTGTGTAGTAGATAACCAGACTAACCAGATATCACACAATGTATTTCCGTGTCAGCATTTCAATTTCTTTTTCTCTGGATAATTTTGCAAAAAAAAATGTCTTGTCCCATGACTTCTAGTTATGAACATTCAAAAGTTATTGTTATTGCTGCTTTTGCTTTAATAAGTATTAATCTGTGGAGATATTAATCTAATCTACCAAACGACAGGCATGTTGTCTACACAGCTGTCTTCTCTTTTGACATGCTCTGTGACTTCCAGTCCCTTAAGCTAGGTTCTAACAAATTTCGTTTAAGGAGTAAGGTTACAATCCTTCTTTAGAGTCTAGACTTGCAAATTAGTAGATTAACAGATTCATGTCTATTCTTGAAAGGGAAGGATAGAATTTCCCAATCCTTAAATTAAGCATTGCGTATCAGTGAGTTAAGGTTATAATAATTCTGCATTTCTTTCATTTAGGTTAAATTTTATTCTGATGATTGGGCTATCACCTTTCAGATGCAAAAACGAGACAGCAGTTAACTTTATTATTTCATTGTTCAATACCACCAAACTGCTTTGCACTTTTTCAAATGAGACATTAGTGTACAAAGGTGCCGTGTAATTAAGTTTTGTAACTCTTCTGTAGGCATTAGATGATGATCCAAATACAGAAATTCTTTTTTGCATGTTACTTATCAGGCTGTGAAATAATAATTGCAAAAGTACTCTCCCGTGCATTTTCTGCAGAGGTAGTTAGATAAGGTACGTAAAAAGAAAAGCAATTCAAAATATTTGGCTTTTTGAATAATTGAAACACTTCTACAAGAAGCAGATCCATTAAGATTCTTCACTATGAATAAGGGTGAGAAGGAATGAGAGAGAGAAAGAAAGATTGAAATAATGCTTTCAAAGTTAAAGAAGAGATTATTTTTTAATTAATTTAGTCACAAAATTTCAGAGTGCTTGACACTCGTCTTATAATATACGAATGGTTAACATTCTCTAGCTGGATTGGGATTCAGATGAAAGTTCGTGAAATCGTAGTTCATTTGGTTGATTGTAGTATAGACATAATCATATTTCTAGCACTGCTGGAGCATGTCAAAATAATCACTAGAAGTCCCATGGCACTTTTGCACTCATGTTCTTCTCCAAAAAAAAATGCATTTGTTCATTGAAACTTACTGATAGAAGTAATAGATAACTAAGTAAATATTTTTGTCAGAAATCTTTTCAAATGGTGTTATAAAACCACAAGCACAAATAAAGTTTAAAACAGCAATTGAAAAAACTTTTTGCAATAGAAACAAAGTAATAACGACTCAGTGGTAAAGCAAATATTGTTTATAACTGAAGCATATAATTGAAATTACTTATTGTTTAGCAATTTAATAACTTTATCATTATAATGAGAAATATTTGATTTTATGAAACAAGGAAATAAATGCCATCAAGAGTATTCCACAATTTGCACTGTTCCAAAAAACATTTTAAACATATATTTAATAATGGTCTCTAATGTACGATATGTCATATGTACTTTTAACTCAGGGTGAAAAATAAAAATAAGATAAAATGATCTGTTGTGAAATGATGCTTTTTCCTGTAACAAAGGAAGCAAAACAAAATCGATTTATTTAGTAATGCCATAAGAGTGAAGTTATTTTGAGCTGCTACATGGAGAGCTGTAATTAAACTGTAAAAATGCAGAAAAGGCAAGGTTGTTTGGCATCAATCTGTCATCAGAAATCTGTTTTAGTAAGTAAAATAAAAGAACAAGCTTCAGGACCTTACAACGCAGCAAAGATTAAATGTGAAATATGGTATTTCACTTATAAAAGTATGTATTTCTGCAGAGAAGTCCCTGCTTAGACTAAAATTAAAGATTTTAGCCACTGTCTGCTATCAACATCAATATAAACATCAGCATTGTTTACAAATACCATTTTCAGAAAATAATTCACATATATTTTGATCATGCCATCAAGCACATTAAAGCTGCATTACACAATAAATAAATATATAAACACACACACACACACACACACACACACACACACACACACACACACACACACAAACAAAAAACATATAGTAGACAATACCAGCATTTCTAATGAAACACAAACAAATAAACATATTGCTGGGGATGAAGGCTCCCCACATGCATATATTCCCACCCCACAACTTTCTTTGGCCAGTATTCAGACTTCTTAAACTTAAACAATTTTCCAACATTGGCATCCTACTCTATTTTTGCTCCTTCATACAGTATTTACAATATCATCTTATTTTCCTCAAAGCTGTCACTACCTTAGCAGTCTTTGGTGGGTCACCCCTTACTTCACTTAAAAATGAAATTAATGTGTGCATTCATTTTGTCAAAGATTCTAAAAAAACATATTTCAGGCTATTCCAACCCTCCCTCCAAATTCTAGTCTAAAGAAATTAAACAAGCCAAATGTCTGTCCAGTATGCAAACATTGCCACACTGCATGTATCCCCAGTAAATGAAATTCTTTATTCATCCTTTTCTAAAACATATCTCTTCATATAAAGCATATTTTACTATTTTCAGTAGGTAAAAGGAAGTCAGTTTCAACTGCCTGTTAGACAGAACTTTTTTTTCCAGGAGCATTATCAAAGGGACACATCTTCCTCCTTTTAGTCTGCATCCAATATGGTCAAAAATTTCTACTTGACATTAAAATATTTCATTTGTATTATATGCACAATGTTCATTTTGTCTGTTTATAGATATAGGAAGTTTCTAAGGTTAACATGATTCTCCACACCACCATTTTTTTTTCAATGGCACTAACTGATTACTTCCATCCCATAAAGTTCCATCATTATCCCATGAAGTTCTACATGGTGCTTTTTATTAACTTTGAAAATGTCTTGAGTATATAATTTTGAAGACAATATGCAAAACAGAAGTAAAATGCAAATAAGTAAATAAAGTGCCTGAATTCTTTAATCTAAATTTAACCCACCATTTTCCATATCTGATTGTAATCTCTTCAGTAACACTCAAGAGTTTTGTTAAGTAAAAATTGGAAGGAATTGCCAAACCAAATTTCCAAATGCTTCCCCCCAAAAATTATATTATTGATTCCTTCTTTTTGGTGACTGGTACATAAGTGATAGTCACAGCTCTATTTTTAGTTTTATTTTTCTTTTGGATGGAAATCAATCCAAACGTCTTCAGTTAAAAAAGCAAAAAATAAAAATAAAAATATTGCACCATCCACAAATAAAGTAATTTTTAATTCATCTGTTACAGTTTAATAACCCATGTATGTGATAATTATATATCATTACAGCCATGGGTTTAAAGTATAAAGTAAAGAGAACTGGCTGGAAAGTAAACTATTGATATGTCTGTCACAGTAGTCTCAAGAGGAATGAAAGACACCCCCCTCATGAATTATTATACAAGCCACTGAGTTTGCATATGCTATCATTATGATTTTAATTCATTCATTTATAACTCCAAAGATGAGTAAATCCCTCATCATATTAAGCCACTTATCCCTATTAAATGTCTTTTCCATTCTTAGAATCATTAGTACTAATTCCTCCTAGCTTTATTACTGACCGCATCTTTAAAATATTGCCAAATGTTTTCCTCCATCCTACAAATACAGATTAATCACTGGTGATCAAGTCATACGCATATTTCCCTAAATTATCAGTTGCAGTAAGTATAAATGAGTACCCATTTGAAATGTTGGGACCCTCATGAGTGAGTCCCAAAGCACAGACTGAATGATCATAAATGGACTTGTATATATCAAGTCCAACATGGCCATTTCTATTAATATTCCCTTTTCTTCTGACATATGACAATCACATACTTGGATTATATAAAATTCAGGAGGTACAGGGGGTTTATCCTCTGCAAAAATCAAGTTTAAAGGAGAAGAGAGATGTTTGATATTTGCTTTCTTTCTGCATTTTTTTGGTGCATCGGCACTCATAACAACATTTCAATAGGGAGCCATATATAAATTACTTATAATCAGCATTAGGCGTAGACATTGGCTTATTGTGATTTATTTTCTTTACATGGTGATTTACTTATATTCTGCTTTTAATTAAATATTTAAACTATGAAGGAGACAACAGCTGTGCCTCTTGTGAGTCACACAGAAATTAAGGTTTTTCCAACCCTCATACCCAGGTGGTGTTGTGTTTTAAACTCAACTGTGTTTCTACTTGTCTGCTCTTTAAGTTAATTTGACCATACATCTCTTTCCCTGTCCTCTTTCATTAGCTATTGTGAGTAAGCACAAAATTATAATTTTGTGAATTCACGCCCTTTCAACTATTTAAATTTATGGACCCTCCCACCGTATTCCATAGAACCAGAATACAAAGTGTGCACCCCCTTCCAATCTATCTTGCACTTTTAAAATTACTGGCTCTTCACGTAGATAGTCAAAGCTTAAGTTACCCCCTCTTTCATATCTAATTGCTTAGTGAACACTGCAGGTCTTGGGATATTAACCCATTTTTTTTTCTTACCCTTAAAATCTGCAAGATCTACTCCAAAGCCACCAATTATTGGAGAACTCACATTCTGTCTCTCAGTAGCCATCTTCATCTTAATATTAGTGCTTCTGTTCTGCTCCTGGTGATAGAAGGAAAACAGGGACATTTCCTGGAGACTGCTGATCATCTAAAAGCCAAATTACTGCTGCATAGATGCCAACTTGGAATTTGTGCTTATATTTTGCTCCTGGTGAGAAAAGGTGCAGCCTGCATTGATTCCTGACTTTTTATGATTAGACAGTGAGTGCATGTGGTTGACCTTCTTGATTGGTCGTGTTGCTATTCATGGCATCTTCCAGGAAAAGGCTACAACAACTAGAACCTTGCATTATATGGAACAAGACTATGGATCACCAAACAGACCGTGGCCTGCTTCTTATCCTGGAATTGCTGCTACTGTTTTGCTTCTGGTGAGAAAGGAAGCAAAGGAGCATTGTATCCCAGCAGCATGAAGCTGTGGTGAGACCAGTACTGATAGTAGCCAGGCAGTAGCCATTCAAGCGACTCCCCTCTTCTCATCATTCTTGGCAAGCTAATTCATTCTTTTCAGTAAATAATGCTTGATTTTTTTCTAACTTCAGAATATTTGCCCAAATACTTCATCCATAAACCATCAGGGTCTACTTATTAGTTTCTCCTCAACTCTTTGGCAGTGTCCTGCATAGACGCAAACACCTTGAGACAACATTTTTCCTGTAAATTTACCACTGAAATTTCACTAATACCTAGTTGCACACAGGACTCCTAGTTTGTAATGATAAGCACTGAAAACCAGATACTCCTGACATGACTTTATATTCTCCGTCCAACTGTCTAATCAATAAAAAAGTGTCTGTTGCCATAGATATGAAATTTCTCACTATCTCTGTTACCAGCTTGGTGGATATGGGCATCCTGAGGCAATTTAAAATTGTCTCATGTTTACTGGCAACCAGTTAATTCTCAAACAAACTGATAAGGTACATGAGAGATGTATTTATGCAATGTTACTGGAGGCAAAGTTCTCACATAAAAGCACTCCTAATATCAATAAGGTTGTCTGTAGTACACATGCTGAACTCATCACACACAATTCAAAGCAGATGTATAGACCCATATATGCTGAGGCACTTAAATATAACCTTCCTAAACCCCAAAGACTTCCTTGATGAAGTACACATAAATATCCTCAGCAGCTCTGAATGCACTGTTCCGAAAGACACAAATCAATGGCTACAGACACATCTCATGGAGATGCTACTTCAAACCCATAATGCAAGTCACCACACAATCCAGCATTCTGGTGATTGGAAACTCCATTGTGAGACACACTGTTGTCCCTCTCACCAGGCTTAGTAAGGATAAATTCACGGTCAGTTGCTTATCAGGTGCCAGGATCCATTACATTACATATGCACACAGCTCATTGGGCCACAAGTACCAGTACAGTTCAGTCATAGGCCATCTGGGTTTAAATGAGCTGAGACATACCTCCCTAGAATATATGATAAGTGATCATGGAGCTCTTGGAATATGTGTCCCGGGCTGGTATGAGCCTAAAATTAAGCAGCTTTTTGCCATCTCCAAGGATGATGCCACAATACAAACAAAAGAAGACTGACTTTAATAACTGGCTTAGTTACTTTTGCCACATTCTAAGGGGGTGCAATATTTCTCAGCATGGAAGGAGATGGACAACTGACCATGCTGCTTTGTCAGCGATGGTCTGCATCTCTCCCCACTAGGCTTTGGATTATTATCTAAAACATTGCTTCCCCCCATAATGCCTTTTTTAGGAAATGCCAACATGAAAGTCTTCTGAAATAGCAAAACAAAGAAAATTATACTGCTCAGTGCTAGGGGTCTAAACAAAATCTTCACTCCTTAGAAGATCTCTTCACCCTAGGGAATGCTAATATCTGTGCAGTCACTGAGACATGGTTTAAAGCTGGAGAGAACACACTGACAATGCCAGGTTATAATGCCTTCCACACATTTAGACCATCTACTACACAGACAAGAACTAAAAATGGAGGTGTCTTAATTTACATAAAAAATAAATATACTTCAAGCCTGGTCAAACAGGACAATGTATTTGAGCTTTTCCAAGTTCAAATCACTATGCAAAAAATCCAGTACCCCCTCCTTGAAGGTATAGGTCCCCCTCTATGACCCAGGAAGCCCATAACATGCATGTAAACTTATTGTTAACACTCACCATCCAAAATGATGTCATATTAATGGCTCACCTTAATTAGCCCACTGTTAACTGGGAATCATATAGGACAGCAAACATACAGGTGCAGGTATTCCTGGATTTTGTAAGCACAAACTTTCTTGACCAGAATGTAAGTACACCAACCAGGGGTGCAACCATACTGGATCTGTTTCTCACTAATATGGGAGAGTGATCACACCTCCTAATATAATGTCTTCTCTGGTAACATCAGACAAAAAATGTTCTCCTTTGAAGTAAAAATAAAACCCAGAACCCCAGCTAAGCCTGGAATATTCAGGAACTAATTTAAGGCTAACTTCCTACTAACCTGGCAAAATTTCAAGGCGCCATATACCCTGAGAACACTGCTGCCTACATGCAGCTGTTCACAGATACCCTATACATGCATGTTATTAGTTCTATAAAGGTAGCTGTACCCACTAGAAGAAGTACAGATCTGACTCAAAAACAATCCACCCTGGTGGGATCAGAACATCAATATATTTTATAACAGAAGGAAGAAAATCATGGCAAAAATTTAGGAGATACAGCACCCATCAGGATAAAAGCACTCCTATCAAACTAAACAAACAACTCAGAGGAAAAATAACATCTAACAAAGTGAAATTTAAAGTAAATTTAGACTCCCAGCCCAAGGACAACCATAAGGCATTCTTTAGCTATGTCCACAACCTGAAAGGCAATACACGATTGTGTTCAGAGCTCAGTGTTAATGGAGTCACTTATACTGAGCCAGAATATATAGCAAACCTACTGGCTGACAAATTCAGCTTCAACCTCACCCCTCTCTCCCACTCAACCTTACCTCAGGAAATACCATCAGATATAATTCCCCATTCTATCACTATGGAACAGGTCCTTCGTGCACTGCATCAATGGCCCAGACAATACCGAAGGATGTCTTCGATATGGCATGAAATATGATCTACCAGGTCATCTGGAATTACTGTTTATCTGTAGTGTCCAAACAGGCTTCATGCCTCATGAATGCAGAACAGCAACAGTCATCCCTCTGCACAAAGTGGGCCATCTACAGACCCTGAAAACTACAGACCCGTGAGTCTCACTAGTGTCATGTGAAAAGCCATGGAAAGAATTGCTACCGCAATGATCAATAATGATATAGAAAATCTCCAGACACTGGACCCAACCCAATTTAGTTTTGTTAAGGGCAGGTCATGCCTACTCAACCTGTTCGACTTCTTTGAGAAAGTCACCAAAGCAATAGATGAGGACCAAATGATTCACACTGCCTACCATGACTTGGCCAAGGCATTTGACACAATATCCCACTTGGGTATTGTTGACAAAATCAAAAGGTTAAGTACAAACCATTATGTCACCTGGTGGCTAAATTTCTGACTCACAGAGAGGACCCAGGAAGTTAGAATTGGAGAATTCACCTCTACAAAGAGGCCAGTAACAAGAGGAGTGCCTCAGGTATCAGTCCTCGGACAGCTCCTTTTTAGCATTTACTTCTCTGAAGTCAAGGCCAATGTCAGTGGCCTCTGGCTGACTAAATTTGCAGATGACTGCAAATTAGGAGCTGTCACTGAATTTCCCATCGAAACAAATGATCTCCAGGAAGGGCTGACATAAACAAACAACTGGTGTCAGAGCCATGGACTAAAACTAAATGGCAAGAAATCATAATATTATCCCTTGGGAAGTCATCCACCCCAAGTAACTATCATATTGATTGAAAAATACCCCTTAGAGTTGACTCAGTAGTCAGAGACTTGGGTACTCACATCGGCAGTAATCTAGCCTTTAACCATCATATGTCTACAGTAGTGAGGAAAACTTTCTGTGTTCTGTACAACTTATAAACAAAGTTATGGCATCTAGGTCCAAGGAAGTCAGTAGATCCAAGGAAGTCAATACTCCACTCTATTCGGTATTCATCAGACCTGTCATTGAGTACAATGCTCCATTCCGTATTTACGTAACCAGGCATGTCCAACAATTGGAACCTTCACAGAGGTTCTTCAAAGAATACAAAGAATAAGTAACATGTCCTGTGCAGACTGCCTCAAGGCCCTATCCCCATATTCTGTCTCCTACAGGCTATTGAGGGGATATTTATGCCTGGCATAAAAGCCATTGTCAGACCCCACTCTTTTTTACCTCCTGCATATTTACAGAACAAACAGCACAAGAATTACCCCTTCTAAAGACTTGAACCTTGCCTGTGATACAAAAAGGACTTGCTGGAGAGATGGACATGTATCCCAGAGACTACCCCATCTCTGGAACACGCTCCCCATCCATGTGAAGCAGAGTTCCTCCTTAAACCAATTCAAGTGTAACTTTGACAATTGGATGGGAAACCTGAAATCCATCCTGGGATACATACCTCTCTCTCTCTCCAACTGGTCCTATTTATATCACAGGCAAGGTTTAAGTCTTTAGAACAGGTAATTCTTTTGCTGTTTGTTTTGTGGATATGCTAAAGGTCCATTAGAGTGGGGTCTGACAATGCCCTGCATGCCAGGCATAGATCTCCCCTCTAAAGCCTGTAGGAGACAGAATAATGGGATAGGGCCTTGAGGTGGTCTGCATAGGAATGTTCTGGTGTTTGTTGGACTACTCAAATTGTAAGGATAAAAGGATCCACTACCACTCCGTCACTACTGTTATGAAAAGCAAAGCATAACTCTCCCCTCAGGGGTATGAGAGATATTGAAAAAAAGGAAAACACTTCCAGACTTTAAACCAGTTTTCTTCTTAGTTTGGAGCATGCATGTGTGAAGCTAGGCATATATCTATATCTACATCTATGTGTGTGTGTATGTATATATATATATATATATATATATATATATATATATAATATAGATATAGATAGATAGATAATGTACAGGGTAATACTTTACTTATGAGCTTTAAACACAGGTACTCATGCACTTCAATAGTTAAGTACAAGTTGTCTGCATGTAAGGCAGGTGCACGGCCAAACCAAACTAGAGATAGGTGAACAAACAGCCTGCACGAAAGTGTAAGAAGCACAGCAAAATGAGCAAAAAAAATATTTATTTGATTGTCCCAAACCGGTTTTGGCAAAACTGCCTTCCTCAGTGAGAAATTTACACAAAGCCAATGCAATCATGGCATTTATAGGTTCATAGGTTCATAGGTAGGTACTAGGCTATTGGCCCTAGGGCCTATATAAGCCTAGCCAAAGGTACCCTGGCTTTCGCCACCCAAGAAAATTATTTTCCTGTGCCACTGTCGAGCAGAGCCACAGAAGTGATCCCCGGGGTGAATTTCCTATCTCCCATCCAATCATCAAGATTTTTCTTGAAGAGTGCTAATGAGGAGCTTTGTTTGATATAGATAGGTAGTTTGTTCCAGAGTATGGGAAGTCTCTGGGACAGGAATCTATCCCTCCAGCATGTTCTTTTTATTGTGGTGTTAGGCAGAGATCGCCTCTGAGTAGGCGATATGCAATGGAGTAAAGCTTCAATTGTTTGAGACGGTCTGCATAGGGCATCTCTTTGAGGCCGGTAATCCTCTTTGTGAGGTATTTCTGTGGCCTTTCCAGTTGTTGTAGATGTCTTGTGAGGTACATACCAAAAGGGGCATTGTACTTTATAATGGGTCTAATGAGTGACGAGTAGAGGGGAACAATGTCCTCTTTTTTTCCTGGATGAGAAACCTTTTGTGATGAGGTGTGCCACATAGAAGGATTTCCTGACTACTGTGGCAATGAGATTATCAAAGGAGAGACTACTGTCCACCTATGTCCCAAGGTCTCTTATCACACTTTCGGTGTTAAGTAGACTACCACCTATGTGGTAGTTCATGGGTACTGAGTTTTTACCAAAGGGAATGACACTGCAGTTTTTGGCATTGAGCTTGAGGCCATGGCTGTGACACCAGGCATCTGTCTCAGCAAGGCCCCTTTTTAGGATGTCCACATCTTTTGGAGTTTTGATTATGGCTCCTAGTTTGCAGTCATCTGCGAACTTCGTTAGCCAAAGACCCTCTGTGTTGGCCTGTACTTCAGAGAAGTAGATACCAAACAGGAGAGGACCCAGGACTGAACCCTGTGGTACTCCACTTGTCACTGGTCTGAAGCTGGATTTGGAGTCTGCTACTTTCATAGTGTGGGTTCTGTCAGTGAGCCAGTTGGCAACCCATCTTGTGATAACATTCTAACCAATAACCATTCAGCCTTACAAATTATGTCACCACCTACATCACATACAAACCCATTAACCCCAAGAGCATGTAACCACTAGTATCCATTGCTATCTGCTTATAGATTAAGCCACAAAAACTTAGCAAGTTTAGTAACAAAGCCACGGTGGTGCAGCGGTAGCATTGTTGCCTCACAGTAAGAGGTTCTCCCATTCGATTCTCGGCTGGAGTGCCTTCTGTGTGGTCTGCATGTCCTTCCCCCAGTCATGTGGCATTCGAAAGACATGTGCAGAATGGGTGTGCTGGCACCTCAGCACCCATAAAAAATCTACTGCCAATCATTAGTGGACCAGAGTTCTGTTGTGGCGACCCCTAACCAGGAAAAGCCAAAGAAGAACTAATAACGATGGTGTATATATGTGTACACACACACACACACACACACACACACACACACACACACACACACACACACACACATACACACACACACACACACACACACACACACACACACACACACACACACATATATATATATATATATATATATATATATATATATATATATATATACACACACACACACACACACACACACACACACACACACACACACACACACACACACACATAAATACTCATGCACACACATAGTCTTAAAAAAGACAGACTTTATATGAAACCCAAATTTGTTTGATAAATCAAAATGAAAATGTAACAAATGTACAGCTACACTGGCTTTCTTCAGTAGATTATCCATGTAAATGAGACAATGTCAACTATTCTCATTAGGGGTAATCTATAATTAGCAACCACAAGATAGCAAATTTCATAAATTTTATAAACTTTATAAGTGATCATTGAGCCCCGGTGAAAACAGATCCCCCAACTTGATAATGCAATATTTATGAAAACATTATGAAGACATATCTGGCATCTTAAGCTTTTTAAAGCTTACCAAAGCAAAGATATTACACCCAGAAGCCTTAGGGTCAAAATACAACCCCTTGTGGGTAAGATGGATGATCTGTTGCTGCAGGAGTGGAGTCTTGCTCAGTAGAATGCATCCATGTCATTTGTATACATTTTAAGTTCATATTATGAACGACTGATAGATGGAAACATTGAAGATGTTAAGAATTTGTGTGAAGAATTGAAAGTGCATGAGTGTCAACCTCAGTATTATGTCTGCCTCAACAAACCTACAAGAGAGCTATTTACTTTTGAGAAACTAATTAAGGAAAAGAAAATACGAAAGTTCAACATGGATTCCACTGATTATCAAAGGGGTAAACCTTTTGATGCTCAGAAAATTGTTAGATTTTCTGAGACCAATAAACCTATGGGGGGGGACCAATAGAAAGAGACCCAGGTCCATTCTTAGGAAAACAGTGAATTTATTTAGCAGTAGATCTGCTGATGAATCTTCATCTACAGATACAGAGTGTGTTAATATATGAGATTCACCTGACCCCAAAAAACAGTGTAGTTCAGACCACCCTTTAGACATGGCAGGAGGAGGGGTGGGCGAAAACACAAAAATAGACACAGTGGAGGATCTGCTTCAGACTTTATTGTCCCAGTAGTGAATGCCAATTATAACATTCTAAATATTTCCAATGTCGAAATTACCTCTGAATAAAAACAACTTCTAAATAAAGGTTTAAACTATGTTGCAGGCTTTTTTGTGAATGAAACCAGTATGGTTACTGATGAACAAGATTTTTGTCATAGACTGAATCTAAGACTGTATTTTGGTTCTAGAGATGTCTCTGAAAGACTGACTGATTTCAAGTTTCTAAAATCTGAATTCATGCCCCCTTTGAATAAGCACATCTCCATATTCCAACAGGCTGTCCTTAGAGATATTCATTTTGGATTGGGCCAATGTACTCCCCTTAGTCACAACCTTACCGTCAGGGAACGAGATGCCTTACAGGAACTTAAGAGTAATAAAAATATTGTCATATCGCCAGGTGATAAGGGAGGGGTGCTAGTCATTATGAAAGCGGATTATTATCTGGGGAGGGAAATGGACAGCTGTCCAACCCTCGACACTATATGCATATGCCTAAAGACCCTACATCCAACTTCAAGAGGGAAATTAACTCTTTCTTAAACAAGGTTGTCGAAGAAGGGATTATCTCAGATTCTGTGAGATTACATCTGACTGTTTTGGATCCCCAGAAACAGATATACTTATTACCAAAGATACATAAATCCCTGACTAAACCCTGGTAGACCAATAGTTTCCGGTAATGGCTCACTGACGGAACCTCTTTCTGTATTTCTGACTCAATATTTGAAGCCCTTGCTAAATCTGATTTGTGCTAGAATACAGGATACAACTTAATTTTTGAAAATAATATCTGAAACCCAATTGGAGCCTGATTGGCTCCTATATACCTTGGACATAAAAGCTTTATACACCAACATCCCACATTGGGCTGGGCTCTAGGCCTTACATTACTGGTTGGAATTAGCCAATTTGTATCCAGCCAGATTTAATGCATTAATAATATGTATGGTGGAGCATGTACTTAACAAGAATGTGTTCTGTTTCCATGGGGAGTGCTTCTGGCAAGTGCAGGGTACTGTGATGGGTGCATCTTTTGCACCCATCTATGTGGACCTGTTCATGACATATCTTGAGGAACAGATGATATATCACCCCACTTATAAAATCTATATGAATGAACTTGACATTTAGAGGTGGTACTTGGATGATTGCTGGATGGTGTGGCACGTGAATAAGCAATATCTATTGGAATTCATTCAATATTTAAACAAAAATAAATGGGGAATAGAGTTCACATTAAATATGGATTATCATCAGATCAACTTTCTTGATGGATTAGTTATCAGAAACTCTGATAACACGCTTAGAACTCAGGCGTTTCACAAGTATCCCCAATATAATAACCTGCTATGCATCCGAGCCACACCATCCACAACATTCCCATGTCCCATTTCTTATGGATCAAAAGAATTTGTTCCACGCCGGAGGATTATGTCAATTCTCAACAAGGTCTTATCAATAAATTTAGAGTCAGGGGTTATAAAGAACATGATATCATATCTGCTAGTAATTGGGCCTCAGATTTAGATAAGAAGCAATTATTAGATTATAAAGACAAAACACATAGGGCTGAGTCTGATAACATCAGATTTGTAACCACAAATGGTTGCAACATAAATTTGATTCGGATAGTTATGTCAAAACATTGGAATATATTATTGGCTAATGATGAAATGCATCATGCTCTTGGTCCCAATTGTTGGTTTTCATACAGGAAAGGAAAGACATTGGGGTCACATTGTTTCCACTTTAAACATGCTGGTACAGGAGGTGCAATCCACCACCAAATAACCATCACTGGGGACAAATTGCTGGGCACCTTTCCTTGTGGCCACTGCTCTTCATGCCAGTATATATTTAAGTCCAAGCAATTTACCAGCATGAATACCAGTCAGGTTTTTGATACCAGATTTTTTGGGAACTGTTGAATGGACTGGATAATATATTTGGCGACATGTACCTGCTCCGCTTTTTATATAGGCCAGACATCACATCCCTTGTGTCTCTGTATGTCAGAGCATCGCAGTGATATACGCAACAAGCGATTGATGAATGCATTATATAGACATTACACTACCCACTGTATGGCACAGTTTTACTTTATGATTATTGATGGGGTTCGTGGTAACAGAAATAATAAGCAGGGCTGGCACTCGGTCCTTAATTAAAAAAGAGAAATATTGGATTATCAAGTTGGGGGGGGCTGTTTTCACCAGGGCTCAATGATCACTTATAAAGTTTATAAAATTTATGAAATTTTCTGTCTTGTGGTTGCTAATTATAGATTACCCCTAATGAGAATCACTGAAATTGCTTAATTTACATGGAGAATCTACTGAAAAAAATCCAGTGTAGCTGTATTTTTGTTACATTTTCAGTTTGATTTATCAAACAAATTTGAGTTTCATATAAAGTCTGTCTTTTTTAAGACTATGTGTGTGCATGTGTGTATATGTGTATATATATATATATATATATATATATATATATATATATATATATATATATATATATATATATATCTATATATATATATATATATATATATGCACCATTGTTACCAAACTTGCTAAATTTTTGTGTGGCTTAATCTATAAGCAGATAGCAATGGACATTAGTGGTTACATGCTCTTGGGGTTAATTTTTTTTATATGATGTAGGTGGTGACATAATTTGTAAGGCTGAATGGTTATTGGTTGGAATGTTTTATTTAAATGCCATGATTGCATTGGCTTTATGTAAATTTCGCACTGAGGAAGGCAGTTTTGCCGAAACTGGTTTGGGATAATCAAATAGATAATTTTTTTACTCATCTTGCTGTGCTTCTTACACTTTGGTGCTGGCCGCTTGTTCACCTAACTTATGCACTTCAGCAAGAATCCATTCACCTTAATATATATAATTAAATATTTATTTTGGGTGGCACATTGATGCAGCGGTAGCATTGTCACCTTACAGCAAGAGCTTCTCTTGTTCAATTCTCAGCTGAAGTGCCTTCTGTGCAGAGTCTGCATGTCCTCCCTGTGTTTGTGTGGGTTTCCTCCAGCTGCTCTGGTTTCCTCCCACTTTACAAAGACATAAGTCTGCAGCATTTTTCCCCGGGCCTCCACTGAAAATTGGCTTAGTTCCAAGCCGGACTTTCCCAGTAAACAAATGTTAAATAAATAATAAATAAAATAAATGAAAGTAAGCTCTAAACAGATGTACTCCAGGAGACTAGGAATACATACAGATATGATAACATTTAAATAATGATTTTTACCATCTTATATACTGTTACTTTGAATGTGCTTTAACTTGCTAAAGCAGTAGTCAAGCATGTAAGAAGTCACTGATCCTTCTCCACTATCATTAGACTTCAGGAATATGGAAAAATACTTACAAGTGAGCTTACAGTTGCTGATGAGATGTAAGTGCAGTAAATACAGTTTAAGACTCAAAAAAAACTGTAGACCAGATAAACAGATGTATAAATGGAATCCAACACCATGACATAATTCTTAATAGTATCATGGATTAAAATAATGAAAAATAATGTTAATAGAATGTGTACTTTTGCAACAAGAACTATTGTTTTAATGCTGATGTGAGGATGATGATGTTTTAAGTACACAAGTACCTATTATTTCTATTAGGCAGAGAGTATTACTGCATGGTTGTGTTAAGACAAATTGCATAGTTAAATAGTATATAAAAGTTAGGGATGAATCCCTAGGAAACCAAAGGTGTTGACCTCCCATAAAGTAGGAATTTTGCAGTGGAACATTAGTTTTTAATAGATCTTTTCCAACAGGAATCCATTAAAGCCAAAAGGAAAAGATCTTACTAGTGAGCACTTGAATCCACTGGAGAAGGAATGTTGAGCTTTCTTTTGATAAGAAGTGCTTATCTTGTTTTATGTGGCTCATGGACAGAAAATATAAAGGTGCTGCTAGGCATACATTCCTGACATTTTAAAAAATATGTTTTTGACAAATGTTGAAACAGATAGAAAGTCAACTGTTTGCTAAATTTCCATCTTTAATTATAGGTTCATAGGTAAATACTAAGCAAGCTGACCTTGCAGGCCATTTTAAGTCAAGCCATTTTCCCTTTTTTTCTGGAAATGACCTATCCCAATGGCCTTACCCATCCTATAGTCAATAATTTTGCATGAAGCCTAATGAGAATAACCAAGATTATACCATAGTTAATTTGAGGGGACCCATGAATGGGATAAATATTAAGGAGCTGCCTCTTATAATTGGTATACACCCCCTGCTAATTATAAATTCCATCTCTGATATTGCATTATAGTGAGCAACAGGAAAATTCCCTTAGCCATGCTGTTCCACTATTTTAGTTGAAGAAAAAAAAATTTAATGAACAACCGACGTCTGATCTTTTGAGTTTGATTATATGAGGTTTGATCATTTAATTTAATTATTGATACTATTTAATCATATTAAATAAATTATTGTTGCCTAGGAAACTGGGTTGGTATTGGCAAAGGAGATTTGTATTGAGTCTAGGGAGGTTACTATACTTTCTTCACTGGAATTTTGTATTTCTGATTTGAAATTTGAAAATGTTTTAAATGATACTTAGATTTTTAATTCCTTTCGAAAATCTTTTAGGTTGTTCTATGTATACTTTTGTTTTCATACAATGCACAGATTCGGCCTCATTTGTTTTCAGACTAATTTCTGTTTTTAATGCATAGAAAGATGTGTACTTTTATAGGTTAATTTGTTCTATTCTCTGAGTTTTAAGAAGAAATAGCTTAAAAGGGACAGGGAGCAGAATGCTACAAAGTATTGATAAGGCAGAGATAGAAATCGGTGAAAAGTCACCAGTTATTGTAGTGTAGTTGTTTTAGCAAGGAGTCTTTAGCTAATTATGTTGCATTTATAGCAGTGACATATAAAGGAGGAAGCTTTTGCATTTTTATAGACCAGCTGGCCTGGTAACTATAAGGCATTAATCATTCATTGTGCTAATAAGATTTAGGAAAATTAGCAGATTTGTAATTTGCAGTAGTACAATATTAACCTGGGTTGACATTTTAAATAAATTTGTGGAGAAATGTCAAATTTAAAAATATTGATAAGTGTATGAGAATGAGGTCAGTGAAATTTTCGATAAGCAGACAGTAATTTCTGGTAATTGAGGTGAAATTGGCGTTCAAATCAGAGCAAAAGCACGAAAGATTTAAAATGCGGTCAGATGCTTTTTGCATTTTTTGGACAGATGCATAATGAGGGGAAAGCTGCATTGTAGCTGGGCTTGGGATATATATTTTTTACCAGTGCTGCAATGGCATTGAGAATGAGTAATCAACAAAGATTTTTTGGAGTCAAATAAGTCACAGACATTTTTTTTTATTTTCATGGTAATAGGCATCATTCTATGATATCAAAACTATGATGAGATCAAGGCAGAAGACAAGATGACTGAAGGAAGAGACCAATTTACAAGGACTATAGCAAGGACTATCAGCAAAAGATCTACATAAAATCAAAAGTGCAGTTAGGTAACAACTTTTGTGAGAGGGACAATTAATGCTTTTACCTTGAGATATACAAAACATTATTGGCAAGGAAGAAATTTAAAGGATAGCAGAGTGTGTGTAAAGTTAAACCTTTATAATACTTGAGAAACCAATGAAGAGATTACCTAAGCAGGGGTTGTAAATGGCAAAAAGAATATTCTATTGCTTTTTTTTAGGCACACCAACCTAAAACAAAAAGAGGCAATTGTTGATCAAGAAGGTAGTGAAGGTAGTGAATAAGGAGAAGGTAGACTGGGTGAAATAAATAATTTTGCTTTTGTCACAGACTTAGCATTCACCAAGTATATTATTTATTTAATGCCAGAGTCTTTTAGGATTGGAAAGGATCTGATGTAATGGTAGAAGATGTCTTTTTACTTCTTGCATCCATTTCTGATGCTGATATACTGAGATCTGGATTCTAAAGACTAGTGTTGTTTCAAAAGAGACTTGGATCTTTCGCAGAACTGTTAAAGGTAATAGAGTAATGATTACAGAAATTGGGGAACAGATTGTTTTTGACGTTGGAAGGATTTTTTAGAATTAATATGTGTAAAAGGTAATGATCTTTATGAGTTCATTATTAAGGAGAGAAATGTCAAGGTCTTATAGGGATGGCAGCAGAGGTAAATAACAAGCTCACAAAGAAGTAGCAAGTTAGTTTTTACAAGAATATAGGGATAGTGAGTTTGAAGGAGATTGTGGATAGGCACCGAAATGCATCAGGTAGTCTTGTTGCCTCACTGCAAGATGTTCCCAGATGAAATCTCAGCTAGGGTGCTTTCTGTACAGAGTCTGAATGTCCTCCTTGTGCTTGCATGGGTTTTCTCCTTGTGCTCCAGTTTCCTCCCACATTCCAAAGACATGAAGTAGGTGGACTGGATAATCTAAATCGGCCATAGGTATAACTGTGCATGTGTATGTGTGGTGTGGAACATCAATAGTGACAGGGCAAGTCACCTGGCAACATAAACATTGGCTTTAGATGATCGTCACTATTGAAGCAACAACCTCGCCCCATGTGCAACAATGGAAAAAGTGTTGTGGATGTATGTATGCATGTATGAATGGGTGTGTTTGGTGGAAAGGGAATGGGTAGGGAACTAGAGCAAATCATAGCTTGTTGGAGGGGTGAGGTATATTTTCAGAAACTAGCCATTTGGGAAATGGTTCATCAGAATCAGAATGAGAATAAAAAGACAGAAGATGGCAAGAGGAACTCCTCTGCCAATGCATTAATCTGTCCATCCATTGCAAATAAAAGTGTAGTTGAGAAAGGTTGTCCATATAGTAGTAATTTTGAAACTTACTTGAAAATTTAAGCATGGATGTTTTGGAGACCAAAATGGAGACCTGGAACCCAAAATGTATGAGAAGGTATTTGTGGCACTAGAGGATGCACCCAATTGTTGAGGACAAACCCAATACAACCTCCCAACTCATATATATATATATATATATATATATATATATATATATATATATATATATATATATATATATAACAATTCTATCATTCAGCAGCTGAAGATGATAAAAAAACTAAAAAAAGTGCTGGTGTAGCTGGTGTAATTATTAGAAATTACACCAGTAATGATTTCCTCTGCAGCACCATGATCAGTGTTGTATTCTTCAGTGTCTTTTTCTTCAGACTTTTGGTGATTGTGGAATTTCACCTCAACCATCTATACAAGAGCCAGAAAATAAGTATCCAAATGCACAAACCAGCCTGTGATCAAACACTGTGAAAATAAAATTAAAAATGAAAATTTACAAAAAATGATATAAAAACAATTAACATGGTGTTAAAAAAGCAGTAAGTCAGGTCTTGGGTGGGAATAAATAAATGGGCAGAGCTGCGTAATGCTGCCTGTGTAAGGGCGCCGCATACGATACTACATCTTGTTACCTTACGGTCTGAAAAACTTCTAATAAATAATAACGATTTAGCTAAGAAATTGTCAGAAAAAGATGAAATAATGCTTGTGGTGAAGAAACAGTAATCAGGTAATCACAGGTAAACAAAACATGCTGGAGGGATAGGTTCCTGATCCAGAGACTCCCCAGACTCTGGAATAGATTGTCCATACATGTCAAGCAGAGTGCCTCTTTGGCCCTCTTCAAAAGGAACCTTGACGATTGGATGGGAAAAAGGAAATTCACCCCAGGGATCACGTCAGTCACCCTGCTAGACAGGGGTCCAGGGAAGTAAATAGTGTGGGAAGAAATAGCCAGGGAATTGTTATGGCTAGGCTTGTATAGGCCCTAGGGCCAATAGCCTAGTACCAACCTATGAACCTATGAACCTATGAGTATGCCACAGTCATGCAGATAGCAAGGAATAATCAGTTGCCATGCATGTGCAAGTAAGTTATCTCCAATAGGTACAGTACCTACAACCATGGAAATAATTAACATAAAAAAAAATTTCTATTCAGTAATTAACATATGACCATGGTCTTTCAGTTTGGTAAATAATCTGCAATCCATTATAACTGTTATGAGATACAACTATGTAAATAAAGGTGAGAAAACCCAGTATGGTAAAAGGTGTGACTGTTTAAGATAGAAGTGCCTTCATCTGAATATGATGGCCAAACTTTACAATCTGCTTTAAAACATTTCATTGTTGCCTCATTTTTTATATCTCCTATATGTTTTATCTCTCAAATTTGCATTCTTTCATATATTGAAATTGGTCTTTTTCTATCAGTGTTGTAATCCACCCTGGGTCTGAAATGGTATATATTGATCAAGGCTCTTCAACTGTTAGCAAAGATTAAATACAATTAAAAATCTGGTAGCTTCAAAAAAAAAACTGCAATAAAGTAAAATAGACCCCAGTGGTACACTACAAAATGCAATATCCTTAAAAGGTTTGTACTATAAAAGCTGATCTGACTTAAAAGGAAAAGTAGCAGTTATAGTAATGAATAACACAGTTTAGAAGAGACACTGAATGTAACAGGAGTGAAACTTCTAGTTGGGGGGGGGGGGTCACAAAGCCTTGCCTTTAAACTCAGTATACTTGCTCAAAGAATGAAGGGGATTCATAAGACAGCAAGTCTGGCTGCAAAGAATTCCTTGTATTGTAGTTTGTAGTTAAGAGTTTATAATTTTTTTCTGTTTTGATGACAAGCGGAAATTATATTGATTTTAAGTTTTAGTGATCATTTACTCACATTTAAATAATTCTGAAGTTTTTCTACATCCTCCATTTTCATTCTTTCTGATTATTCAACTGTATTTATCTTGATGGTAAACATAAGAATGTGACTATGACTAGAATGAGTAGCAGGTACTACTGTTTGCAATTAATGATTTACCAGATTGTTTGGTCCATATTCAGTTTCTATACTAAACTAACAAAAAATCTAGAGATTAGGCATGTACATTTTATTTTTTTTTCTAATTTTTCAACCCACTGCATGCCTAACGTCAAACCCTCTGTTAGTCTGTCAGGCCATTTATTTTGTTTGCTAGGTAACAGCTGACTGAGAAATTATGAATGGATCAGATCTTTATCTGCGTATTCTACTTGGCTCTAAATTCATGCACACATTGAGGTGCTAGGGACAGACTTGCAATGAACTGTCCTCAGAGGGTGTCCCCTCATTTCTACAAGGAGTTTCTCCACAAAGCAGCCCTTTCCTCTTCTGTGGCATGATCAGTGGTCTTCTTTTGTCTCAAGCAAGGACACAACACTGACTTGTATGCCTCCAAGCACATGCAAAACCTGTTCTCCAGAGAAACAAGAGCATCATGCCTTTTCACACCTTCTCCAGCCTGGCTCCTCCAGTGCATGGGCTATTAATCTAGCCCCTGTTACCTGAATTGCAGTCAGGGTTCCATCCCTGTGCACCACAAAACCAGGTTATAGTTCAATATATCTAGTACTACATTGTAAGATCTGTGGAATCAAACAAGGGTTCCTTGACTCTGAAAAGATAGCTCGGGTTTGATTTAATGACCCAGTAAATAGAGTTACCAAATAGAGAAGGTCAGGAATTATAAGTTTTTTTCTTACTTCTCTCTCTTAGGGCTGGAGGAGTTGGAAACAAAGCAATATATTTTGGGGGGTTCAATTTATTTTATTCTAATACGTGAAGACTGAAGACTCAATGGAACGGATATTTGCCATAAAGAAGGGCATGCATCACAAATTAATTTTAGACAAATGCCATACTGCCCATTGCATGCTAATCCCTTTGAGAGTGACCTGACATGCAGGAGAATGTCAATGTATTACATGTAATGGCATGTGAGGATTCTAGGTAATGTTTCAGTCTGAAATCTGATTTCATCTCCCCCTCCCAACTAGAGGTTTAAAAACTCAGTGCCGGTGCCTTAAGACGTAGCACACTCACATTTGGTGTTAGAAGATGAGAAGGCTGTGGGTTCTTTTCCCACACCAAGTACATGGATTAATTTGCCAATAATGACTCTTTGATACAGCATAAGTAAGCTATTGAACTTCTGAGTATGCTGTCCTAAGGATTAGACATTAAACTGACGTCCCATCTCTCTGAATTGGTGGGATTGCTGCTTGATGTAAAAGATCCTTTGGCAACAAGTGGGTGAAGTCTCAGGTATGTATTGTCAATGTGATAGTTCCCAGGGTAGACAACTTTCTAAAGTATCTGATAACACTTTTTGGCATTTAGTTTCAGTTCATGGTTCTGGCACCAGATATTTGTTTGGGACAAACATTCACACAGGATGGCTAAGTCAGTTGGAGATTAAATAACTGCTCCTAGCTTGCAGCCATCTGCAAATGTAATCAACAGGAGCCCCCCTTTGGTACTGGCTTTTACTTAGAGAAGTAGAAGTAAAACAGGAGAGGTCCCAGCACCAAGCCATGGGGGACTCCACTGGAGACTGGCCTCTTTGTGGAGGTAACGTTCCCTATTTTGATCTTCTGCATCTTATTTATTTATTTTATTTTATTTTATTTTTATTTTACATTTGTTAACCGGGCTAGTCCAACTGGATACATGTCCATTTTCAGTGGAGGCCCGAGGAGAAAAGCTCCACTATCTAATGCATAATAACAAAAAAATACATTCAAAGTACATAGGTAATTTAAGACGCAACTAAAACAGGGATTTAAAATTACATAGGGAATTAAGACACAAGTAAAACAGGCATATAGGCTTTCCTTTCAGTAAGTTCAAAAAGGTGAATACAGAGACTATCAAATTTCTACAGTACAGGTCAAAGTACAAAGGTAATTTGAGATTCAACTAAAACAGGCATTCATAATTACATAGTGAATTTAAGACTCAACTAAAACAGGCATTAAGTTCAAAAGGTGAAAACAGAGACTATCAAATTTCTTCAGTACAGGTATATAAAATGTGAGACAGAAATAATTAAGTAGTTTAAAAGCAAAAGATAGAGTTACTAGAAAATTTTAGTTTGAAGTTGAGAGAGTCAATTTCTCAGGTAGAGATGAAAAATAAAACGGAGAAATAGAGTTGGGAGACAGTGCAAAGGATGCAGGAGAAGGTAGGAGGTACGTGATCAGCTAGGGTTATTGCAAGAGCAAAGCCAGTGATTGGTTAGAAAATGTTTCAGTTGAGTTTTAAATAGTGTGATAGAAGTTTGGGCTAAGAGGTCTGTAGGAAGTTGATTCCAAATTTTACCAACTGAGTTGGAAAATATAGAGTCACCTGCTGTATTCTTTGATAGAGAGGTTTGAATCAGTATTTTATTGGAAGAGCGTAGGGTTTTTAGGTTGTTATAGGGTTTTATCAGGGTGGAGAGCATTGGTATCTTTTCTGGGTGGTGAAGGGCTTTATGGGCAGTAGTAAGCTGATAGTATTGAATTAGGTGAGGTAACTCCAGCCACCCTAGGTTAAGGAGGTTTAGGCAGTGATGTGTTTTATATGGAGAGGCAGTGGCAAATATGGCAATGTTGTTATAGGCTGTTGTAAGCCTATTGATGTTATGTTTAGAAAGATTAGTATATATGGGGGATGCATATAGTAGAGTAGAGATAAGATAAGTTCTGGCTATGGTAGTTCTTGCTTCAGGAGTTAAGAAAGATTTGATTCTGTAGAGAGAACCTAATTTTTTGTTAGTTGCTTTTATGATAGAGTGGATATGAAAATCAAATTTTAGTAGGTTGTCGATAGTAACTCCTAGAAGTTTGGTTGTTTGGTCAGGAGAGATAAGGGTGCCATTGTTAGAAGTAAGTGTGAAACTAATAGGGGGAGACAGGTGTGTGGGTGAGAAGAGGAGAAGTTTAGTTTTCTTAGGGTTTAAGAGAAGGCAGTGATTGGAGAACCATTGTTCTATGGTGGTAAAAGTTTTTTGAGTAAGTGAGTGGAGGTCAGCTTGGGTTGTGGCAGAGCAGATGATGGTGGTGTCATCGGCGTACTGAATGCAAGTAGTTAGTGGGGTGGCTAGATACAGGTCATTAATAAAGATGGAAAATAAAGAGGACCTAAGATGGAGCCCTGAGGTACTCCTAAAGTGGTAGGGAGAAGTTCGGAAAGATTGTTGTTCCATAAAACAGCTTGTTTCCGATTCTGCAGATAGGAAGTAAACCAGCTTAAAGCAAGATTATTGAGAGAGAGAGATTTTAAACAATGTAGGAGGAGTTGGTGATTCACCATGTCAAAGGCTTTGACAGGTCTACAAAGAATGCAGATGAAAGAAGATTGTTATTCCGGTTTATATTAATGGAGTCTATGAAGGATAATAAGGCTGTTGTGGTGCTATGGTAGGGACGAAAGCCATGTTGGCAAGTAGCTAAAAGGTTATTAGATAGGAGGTGATTTAAAAGCTGTTTGTGGATGCATTTCTCCATTATTTTAGCAATAGGAGATAGCAGTGCTATAGGGCGGTAGTTCGAGTACTCAAATGAATCGCCCCTTTTGAAGAGAGGGATGATGTGGGAGATTTTCCAGAGTGAGGGTATAGTACTTTCTTTAATGGTTCTGTTGATTAGAATAGAGATAGGGTAGGCAATAGCTTTAGCACCTAGCTGGAGATATTCTGCTGGCAATTTGTCAGCTGAGGGGTTGAGGGTTTGAGTTTCTGAAGTAAATTAAGAATATAGGAAGTAGGTATGGGTTTAAGTTGAAATAGAGGTGGAGTGCAGTTAGTATTACCTAGTAAAGAGGGGTCAGGGCTTTGTTGGTTGGCCAGTTTAAGTATGGTTGAAGTAAAGAAGTTATTGAATGTGTTAGCTGTTTGTAGGGGAGAGTCAGGGCAGGAGCCTAGTGGGTTGGGGTTTCAACCTTGCCGGGGGATAGTAGTGAGTTAATTGATTTCCAAAATTTTTGTAGTTGGTGGTGGGAGGATTGCTGTAGTTTGGTGTAATAGTTCTTTTTATCTTGTTTGATAGCAAGCTTAGTCTTGTTCCTTTTTTGTTTGAAGCTAAGGTGATCAAAAGAGTCTTTCGTGGTTCTCCATTTAGTCCATGCTTTATTCTTACTAAGGATAAGTTGTTTGGTGTTGGTTGTTAGCCATTGAGCTGTCTTAGATTTCATTCATATAGAACGGATGGGGGCATGATGATTGAGAATAGTAAGAAAGGTATTATTAAAGTGGTTAACAGCTTCATCTATTGGGAGAGTTTTTAGAGGTGACCAGTTAATCAAGCTGAGTTCATTTTGAAACTGCTGAAGGTTAAAATGTTTTTGCTGCGAGATGAGCGAATTAGGGAGGTGTTGTTAGATGAGCAGCAAGAGGTTCTCCGGTTCGGGATCCTCGGCTGGGGTGCCTGAGTCTGCATGTCCTCCTGTGGTCGCGTGTTTCCCCGGTGCTTCCGGTTCCTCCCTCCCAAAAGATGCATGCAGGCTGCAGATTGGATTGGATACTCCCTAGGTGTAAGAAGAAGAAGTTGTTAGATGAGTTTTGTGCCTAATGATGTATGTGAGAGAGTGGTCGCTAAGGTCGTCTGGGAGGGTACCTGTCGAATACATTTGTTGGGGACTATTAGTCAAGATCCAGTTGAGAATGGTTTCTTTGTTATTGTTTTTATTTGTTCTAGTTGTGGAGTTAATGGTTTGATGGAATCCGTGCAGGTTAATAATGGTAGATGGATTAGTTTGTTTGCACATGTTCCAATCAATATTAAAGTCGCCTAGTAGTATTGTTTCTTGAAGGAGATTAATTGAAAACCAGTTTAGTAGGTCTTCTAATATGGGGGAATTGTTGCCTGGGGGAAGATAAGTGCAGATAATATTAATAGTTTTGTGTGAGTTTAGGGAGAGTTTGGAAATAATCAGTTCAACATTAGAGTCATGTGGTGGGTAAGGGCTGATTTACTTATTTCCAGTCCAGTTTTGAAGAGTATAGCTACTCCTCCACCTTTTTTGTTAAGACGATCTTGTCTTAGGATGTTATAGCCAGGGGGGATAATTTCGTTATCTTTTATTGTGGGTTTCAGCCAGGTTTCAGTAAGACAGAGAATGTCAAACTGTTAGACTTCTAGTAGGGTATGAAGAGCAGGAAGTTTGTTACATATGCTACGGATGTTAAGATGAGCTATTGTGAGAGATTTGGGAGGTTTAGTTTGTGGTGTAGACATAGGTTTCATAGTTTGGGAATTAGGGGATGGTATGTCTGTGTTTGGGCCTGGGTTGGGGTGTATGTCCCCATCAATTAATGATAAACCATGAATAAGGTTAGTTAGTTGTGAGGTTTTGATGCTGTGCAAGTGTTTTGTGAGTCAAGAATAAGGTATTTGATGTGTGAGAGACGATGATATTTAGGTTCAAGATATGAGTTGCTGTATATGGGACTGTGATGGGTTGTGAGTGTAGTTGGGGGGGTAGCTAGGGTATGTTTGTGTGGAGTACAAAAGGTAGGATTTAAAGGTTGCTCATAGTAGGTTATGAGGTAGGTAGAGGTAAGAATAGTTAGAAGAGTTAGTAGTAGGAGAGGAAGGTGAGTGTAGGACATGTTGAGATGAGTGGGGATTGTATATAGTAGGTATGTGTTCAGAGAAGGAAAGGGTGATTTGTGAGCCAATTGGCAATCCAGTAGGTAACACAGGGGTTTATTCCCAATTTATTTAGATTTCCTACTATGACAGAGTAAGAGATTGTGTCAAAAGTCTTGGCTAGGTTGAGGTATGTGGTGTGCACCATTTTACATTCATTCATTGCTTTGGTGACCTTTTCAACAGTCCACCCATTGGAGTAAGCATGAAATGTCCTTACCAAATCCAAACCAGGACTAGTCCAATGTTTGGAGATTCCCTATGTCCTTATTGTTTATTTCCATGATTAGTGTTTACATGACTGTGCATATGAAGTAGGTCAGATCTATGGCTCTGTAATTGTCTGGGTCTGTTAAAGGCCATTTTTTACGCAGGGAAATGACTGTAGTTGTTCTCCATCCTCTTCATACAAACCCATTTGAAGACTTAGGTTGAACAGTGTTGATGGGGGTGGGGGGTGGCTAAATCATGCTTCATGCTATTTAAGAATCATCCCAGGACTTAGTCTTGTGTGGTAGCTGGGGGCAAGTTGGTTTTGGGTAAATCTTGTGGGATAGCTGGAAAGTGGAGAGAGGGTAAAGTTTAAGATGAATTTATCAGCCCCTTGGTTAGATGTATATTCAGTTTCAGTGTAGGTAACATTGTTAAGAATCATCTCAGTGCACTGATTGTAATTCGAGATAATGAACGTTATTACAAAAGGTCTTGCTATTGCCTTTGGCTTGAGTGGCTATTTAGCCTAAAATTTGGCACTGGTAGATTTTATTGAGCTGCTTAGTTTCATTAATTAGGGGGTCTGTCATTCTAAAAATTGCACTTCTTATGTTTGGTCAAAATGCCTGTCCTTTTCCTGTAAAACTTGATGGTGTTATGATTCCATCAAGGAGTTTTGGTTCTGAGGTTTGCCATGTGCTTGTTCTTACAGCATACAACTGCATGTAGGCACCTGTTTGCATTGTGGAATAGTGTCATGGCATATGTTTCTGCATATTCAGTGGGGGTAACTCAGTTTGGTAGGGATTTGATGCATGCCAATGATTCACTTAGAGGTAGGTAGTTTGTCTTAGAGAAATTCCTACAGGTACCTTGAGATGAAGTTGTCTCTGGTTTCATTTTTATTTTGATGAAGATGACTTTAGGGTTAGACCTAACAAGTGATGAAGATACACATGAGGATGGTGCAAAATCTCCACATATTAGTATGGACAAGATCCAAGATATTATTCCCCCAGTGGCTACTCTGAGTAATTGTTCCAGGGCATTTGTATTGGCAAGGTCCAAAAATCTTTGTGCTTTGGTTTCCCAGTTCGAAGTTGGATAATTGAGGTCACCAATGAAAATAGTATTGGGTTTAATACTGAGAGATTTCAACTCTTAAAGACTGGCATTGTAGCATTCTTGGGTCATAGAAAGAGTGTTATAGCTAGCTAATATATGGTAGTCAACTTTTCCAATGGTTACTTGGAGTTGCAGAAGCTCAAGTGCATCATGCTGATTTACTAACCAGGATGTGAGTCTTCTGGATGAAGGTTGTGACATCTTCATCTTTTTTCTGTCCTGTACAGTAGTTTGTCTAAACTTGTGGAAGGAAGTATAGTCCTATACAGCCAGTGTGCTCACCACTGTTTTCTTCTATGTCTCAGTAACTACACAAATGTCTAAGTCCTTTAGGGTTAGGAGGGCTTGTCAGGAGTATAGTTTCTTGTTTATGCTGCTAGCATTGACCAATAACTCCTTCACATCTTCCTTGGCTTGCTTCTTTATGTTGATAGGTTTATCAGGGATGGAGGGACACATGGCACATGCATGAGAAAGGAGCTCTGAATCACTACATTGTTATCAGGACAACATTTTATATGTTATTCATGGAGCATGTGCTCCTGAACTATCCATATGGGCTATTAAACAGTATATTCTAATAGCCGACATTTAGCATTTCATACAATTTAAAGTCTACATTATTTTCCAGACAGTTCTTTTTCTGGTTGTCTACTTGAGACCATGCTTAGAGAAAGAAAGACATTAGGGATATACAGAAATTGAACTTAACAGAAGATATTTAGTCTATCAAAACAACGCTGGGAAACTTAGCTGACAATGAAATTGGATGTATTGGATATCTAACAAATAAAAGGTACTACAGCCAAATACAAGGTACAACTAGAGATTAGTGACACAGTTCCTGAAAAACAAGGTGGGCAATTTTGAAAATTATGTTTGAAGGAACAATGTATCCATTCAACTACATAATCAACTCTCCAGCTGACACAAGCATCCTTCAAAAAGGTCTCACAGAGACAGATAACTGGTGCCAGCGCCATGGTTTAAAGCTAAATGCCAAAAAATGTATAGTCATACCCTTTGGCAAAAACAATGTGCCCACAAATTACCACATAGTCGGAAACCCATTAAGTACAGAGAAAGTTATTAGGGACCTGGGGACCCAAGTTGATAGCAATCTCTCCTTTGAAAACCACATTGCCAAAGTGGTTAGAAAGACCTTCTACATAGCCCACCTCATCACGAAGGGTTTCACATCTAGATCAAGAGAGGTAATCGTGCCCCTTTATTCATCCCTCATCAGGCCCATCATAGAATACAATGCCCCTTTTGGGATGTACCTTACCCGACACCTGCAGCAATTAGAAAGACCCCAAAAGTATCTCACCAAGAGGATCAAGGGTCTCAATCAGATGCCATATGCTGCTCGGTTAAAAAAACTCCAGCTCTACTCAGTTGCATACCGCCTACTTCGAGGCAATCTATGCCTGACATACAAAGCTATGTCAAATCCAGAATTAATGGACATGCTCCACCTCAGTAAATTTAAATCCCTTAGAGCCACACGCTCGAGGGACTTGAATCTCAGCACAGAAATAAATAGAACTTGCTGGAGGGACAGGTTCATAACCCAGAGGCTCCCTTCGCTCTGGAATAGAATTCCAGTTCATGTGAGGCAGAGCACCTCACTGAATCTCTTCAAGAAGAATCTCGATAGGTGGATGGGGGATCATAGTTTTGTCCCACGGATTACTCCCATGTCACTATTAGACAGAGGCACAGTAAACTAAACCTTAAAAAGGGCACAGTATACTCAAATCAAGGGGTGGCGTAAGCCATACAGAATCGGGCTAGGCTTATAATTACCCCAGGGCAGATAGCCTAGTATGAACCTATGAACCTATGAACCTAGCCAAAATCCAGCGTGAGTTTTCTCAGCAGTAGTGTGAACTGTTACACTACAGGAAAATGACATCTCATTATATCAGACCAATCATCACTAAACAGTTAGTGACACAGTTCCTGAAAAACAAGGTGGGCAATTTTGAAAATTATGTTTGAAGGAACAATGTATCCATTATTGGATTACTGCAGCATATGGCTGGCACCATTCCTTTGACTTATATTAAAACTGTGGTAAGCAGATTTCTTTCCTTGTCAAAACCACCCGCAACAGTAAAAGTTGCATAAAATTAACAGTCAAACAATCTACCTAGACATTTTATATTGAAATATTTAGACTATAACAACAGAGAGTTAATGTTAAGAAAAGTAAGTGAAATGGGGAAATCACTACTTTGGGAGGCTGTAATGTAGCCATATTTCCTGATTAGTACAATGCTGTCTATTAGACAAAAAAAGGCTTTGGCCCCCTTCCTAAGTCCTTTTCATGTCATGATATATGAGGTTTATGTACATTTTCCTGCTTCCTAGGTCCTGACCTCGGGTTCTATCTAAGGTATGTTTAGGTTTTCAGTGGAGGTCAAAGCATTCATCTAAGGTAAAGGGTTCATCTTGGATAAATCTTTAGCTGAGGTGACCAGGAAAATGATAAGTCCAACAGGAGAAAAAGTGAAAGAGGACTGGTTTCATCACATCTCATTTCCAAGGTCAAATTGCCAACAAATCTCCCTAGACCAAAAAGGTAAAGAACATGAACCAGACATGATAACTGCTGCTTCATAAATAAATAATCTTCAATCAGTGAGGCAGAAACTTTTTTAACCTAATGTGTCAACTTGTAATAGGTTTGAGACCTTGATGTATGAATCCCAGCCATAAAGAGGATATGATGATTTTGGCCCTGATTTTAAGCCCTAGGAAACTGAATCTTTAGAAACAAGTTGGACTAATTCTGTCCCTGATACCTGTTGTCAAGCTAGGGACCATACTTCATAGAACTGATATGAATGAATATTTTGTTTTCTCTGTCCCTCTTATAGATACTCTGAAAGTTAACTTTACATGCTCATAGTTCCGCTTAATAATTTTCAAATGAGATCAATCATTCTTTTGCTATGACAGAGAGGTACAAATGAAACTTTGTGGAACTCTGTCTTGGGAGAAATTTTAGAAGACTTGAGATTCTATGTCATGGTTAGTGTTGTCATCATATTGTTTATATTTGTCTCTTTAATTCATTTAATGAGAACGCAGATGAGTAATATATGATGTTCTATACTAACTTTTTTTTCTTTCAATTTTATGTGTCACAATATGTGCTCTGGGTTTATAATACCATCAGCTGCATACAGTGTACCTGGAATACCAAAACAATATGTATTAGTTTGATCATGCTCCATATTTATTTTATGTTATAGTTCCTGCTGATGGCAGGAGTACTGTTGACCTCCTTTTCTTTATTGGATTTTATAAAACCCAAGTTGAGGGCATTTCTTTTTTCCTTTGACCAGTTTATATGACCTACAGTTTTAACCCACTACCAATGAAGTAACCTTTTTTTTCTGTCTTCTTTCATTTATTCATTTTCTTGAATATTGAAGTCTCTAGAGGTAGTCTTAAGATTTTTCTGTATGGGATTTTGCAACTAGGCATCTATAACATCTAGACAAGATAGCATAACAGTTAAGGTTAGCTGCCATACACAAGGTATATGGTTTGATCAAGACCACCAGCCAATGTTGGTATGGAAATTGCATGTTATCCCTATGTCTCTGTGGGGCTCCTGCCACCTACCAAAAAAGCCTACTGAGTGTTTGCACCTCATACTCACCCATGAATGCAGTTGAGGACAGCAAGACTAAATCTAGATGGTGCCTATAAGGGGAACAGTTATACTGACCGAACGGTTTTGGGCACCAACTGTACTGTTCAGCACCTCCTATATAAGAGAGCATGAATCACAGACTGACAGTATCAGGACTAGCCCTTTAATGGTGTAAAATCTGAATCTAGGTGATTCAGGTATGTTGACTAATGTCATATAAAATCAGCACAGGAATTTGCCAGTGATAAGTGTGTTGAGGATCTGACCTGTAGCAGGAACCCATGGTAATAGTGGAAGGGATAAATGTGCCCCTATTGACCACTCCGCGCCTATCATAAATCCAAGAAGCCATGGGTCAATAATGTCTGGTTGTCAGTGTCCATTTTCTTATGTTGGGTTACCTAGGATAGCTCTGTTGAGTGAAAGCTAGACATAAAACCAGTCAACCTGACACACATGAATTTAGAAATGTGGCACTCAGTGTAGGGTCACTGACAGGGTGCAGATTACAAGTGGATGACATGATGGTAAGGAGGAGGATGGACATTTTCTGTATCCAGGAGAAAATATGGAAGGGCATTGCAGCAAATACACCTGGCTTGTGATCTGGAATCTACTACTCAGAAGAAGGACAGACTAGAAATGGTGTTGTAATTCTGGTGAGGAAAGGGCTTCATGTGAGGAATGTCATAAAAATCATGGCGCTCAGACTCCAGTATAATGATAGGGCACTATTCCCCAGAGCAGGGTTGTGATAGTGAGGAAAAGAGTGCATTCAGACAGAGGTTGCAAGACCTACTAGATAAGGCAGAACAACATGAGCTGGTATTGATAAAGGGTGACTTGAAAAGGATATGACTGCTTTGGTCAAAATGGGTGGGGCAACAGGAGTAAAGAAGGAGAGGCCATTCCAGACTTCTGTCAGACAATTGGCTTGATGGTTAAATGAACACATGATTCAGTAAGAGAGACAATCATAAGATCACATACAAAAGAGGCCGACATACAACTTAGGTAGATTTCCTCCTAGTAATAAAAGTTCATATTTTATAGAATCAGGAATTGCAAAGTCATCTCTAGTAAAAAGGTTGGCCCACAACATAAACTACTAGTTGCCATAATCAGCTGCAAGCAGTGGATGCAGAAAACTCTAAGGTCAACAGAGACTAGGTTGAAAACCTGGAAGTTGACTGGAGAGAAAGTGTAAGAGTTCTGCAAGGAATTAGCCAGGGTTCTAGCACCTCAGGAAAAAGATGAAATAGGTTGACTTGAAGACGAATGACAGCACCTCAAAACTGCATGTTTGAGGACTATAGAACAGATATGCAGCCAAGCCAGGTATGGAAACAGGGTATATAAGGTGGTTGAATGCAAAAGTCTAGAAAGTCATCAAAAGAAGGAAGGAGTGCAGGAAAAAAGTAGGAGATAGACAAGGCAGACCATGCTTAGTAGGAATGCTAGTTGGCTAACAAAGAGACTAAGAAAGTGGAAAAAGCAAAGAACAAAGCAACACAGGCACTGTACCACCTTCTGGAAAGTCATTCAGTAGAAAGTCTGACATACTGAAGAGCAAAGACTGAAAGATAAAGAAGATATACACCCTTCGTAAGAGGTGCACGCAACAATTTTCTCACCAGACCACAAGAAATCAAAAAAAGATGGAAGGAGTAATTCCAGCAGCTTCTGGATAAAGTATGCATGACAGAAGCTATACAGCCCCAGACACAGTCTGCAATGAAAGAAGAAAAGGAGCCAAGCTAGAAGACATAAGAACAACAATATGGAAGATTAAAAGTCAGGGAAAGCAGGCTTAGTTGAGGACACAGAAGGTATGAATAAGAAGTTGGGCAAGATATGGGAAAAATGGCTTCTGAGGGTGCTCTTAGCAGTATGGAGAGAAAAACATATCCCCTATGACTGGAGAATAAGCATACTAGTGCCAGTGTGCAAGAACAGAGTGGACAACTACAGTCGTGGGCAGTATAGTAGAAACAAACTCTTTTCACAATGTATAAAGTTCTACAGAGGATGACTGATAAACAAATACACAGAGTAGTAGAAAGTAAGATAGGAGATGAGCAGTTCAGATTCAGATCTGGATGCAGTACAGCTGACCTGATGACCTCAAGTTGCAGTGAAACAGATTGTTGATAAGAAGCAGAGATGAAGAAAGAATCCAAATGGACATTGCTAGACATGGAGAAAGCATATTACAAAGTTGTAACAAAGCTGATATGGTCAGTCCTGCAGTGGTTTGTAGTCCATGAAACATTGTTAGAATTAGTGCAGACTGTATACAAGAACCCTATGACTCAAGTTTGAATAGTGTTTGCACTCAGAGAGGGGTTCCCGTTGGCAGTGATTGTTCTTCAGGGTTCAGCTCTGATCCCACTACTGTTCATACTGGTGATGGACTACATTAGAAAACAGGTTGGAGGGGACAGATCAACAAAGTTGCTGTATGAGGATGATGTGGTATTACATGCAGACTCTAAGCAAGAACTTCAGCAAAGGATACTGGAATGTAATCTAAAACTGAAGCCACATGGGACTGAACTGAGTACAGATACGACAGGTGTAATGGCAGCAAATGTGGTAATCAGAAGAAGCTGAGAAAAACAGTAGAACAAGTAAACATCATAAAGTATATTTAAGTGGGGGTTGTGGAGAAGGAAAGTCTGAATGAAAAGGTCAGAGGAGCTGCAGCCAACTGGCACAGAAGTTAAAACATACGCTGTACAAAGCAATGGTACAACCAGCAATATTATATGGTACAGAAACCTGGGCAGTAAAGGCAGAGTAGTTGAAGAAGCTACAGGTGATGGAGATGAAGTGTCTGAAATGGGTGACAAGATGTAGTTGTTAGACAGAACAAAAAATGAGCACATCAGTGCAGATGCCAAAGTAACTCCAGTTGCAGATAACAAATTAACAATTCAATGATAACAGAAAACAGGTTCGGGTGCAAGTGCAAAAAGGCAGAAGACAAGCTGGTAAAGAAAGTTTAGGGTAGACAATAACAAGGCAAGAGGAAAGGAAGGCATCCAGTAAAGAGATAGATGGATTCTATGAGAGAAGACCTGCAACAGTAAACCACAACTTTTGAAGAAGGTAGGAGGATTGCAGTGAATTGAGAGAGATGATGACAGTTCCAACACCACCCTGACCCTATGTAGAAAATGGGAAAAGTGTGTGTGGGGGGGGGGGGGTTATGAATATATTAAAAACAGTGCAATTGTTATGTTTGCCTCAGTTTGATTAATACAAGGTCTGAACAATTCAAATGCTTTAGATAACAACAGTAGGGCACATGATGACCATGTGACTGATAGAATAGGACAATCTGTACAAAGTAATAAAAATTCTATGGACAGGCTAATGTTTGTGACTTGGAAGACTAAGACCATATGTACTCAGGCAAAATGTTTTCTTATATTGGAATATTGGGAAGGTTAAAAAAAACATCAATGCCAATGTCTCCAGGAAATGAAGAAAAAGGTACTGTGTAAATGGCCTGGACAGGGATTATTTTGTTTTTTCTCTATGGCAAAAAGGTGTGGGGTTAATACTTTATTCATAAAACTACCACCTTGATAAATTAAAAATGTAAAAATAGAGAAGGAGGGGAGATGGCTAGTTTTATACATAAAAATAAGTTAGAATGGTTTTGCATTGGCCAATGTATATGGTCCAATACAAACAATTAATTGAGTGACGTTTGTAAAGCAGTAAGGGAATTAGCCCAAGTAAAAAGACTAAATCATTCTTGGTGTTGACCTTAATGTGTTTTGGATCCCACTCTCAATAGACTTCCCAGTAACAAGGTTATGTTTCCACAGGTAGCAAGTGACTTAAGGGCATGATTAGATATCTGTGATCTGCCAGATGTTTTTTGATGGCTGAACCCACACAAGAAAGTTCTCACTATTTACAGTTATACCAAGATTTTTGTAAGTAGATTTAAGTAAAAGTTTCTCCCCAGGAATGTATTGCATGAGATAGATGCCCTCAACATTAATGCAGCACCCTTGTTTGATCTCTTTATGCTTAATTTAGAAATCTGCTTGAGGTGGTCAAACCCAGTATACTATTCCTGGAAACTAGATATTTTCCTGTTGAATGAAAACAAGGTATGCCAGCTATTAGAAGGCCTAGGCAAGGAGTAGGATTTGTCCTGTAACAATAATTATGCATATCCATCTATGAAATGGTTATCCATTAAGTAATAAGTAAGAGACCTCTTTATCAGATTTAAACAGAAGGTTACACATGAACATGCACACACACACACACACACACACACACACACACACACACACACACACACACACACACACACACACACACACACACACACACACACACACACACACACACACACACACACACACACACACACACACACACACACACACACACACACACACACACACACCAAAACAAAGAACTAGTAGATAGGCAAATTCATATCAGAGATTGGTTTATTGAAGGGAGATGGATTTAAATTCAGGAAAAATTGGAGAGAATAAAGTGATTATTTAGGGCAAAGGCTTAATATCCACAATGTTGTTAGTATATAGCTGCAAACATAGACATTGAGGAAAAACTCTACAGGCCTTGAGGGATGAATGAAAGGATATTATTTATGACTTAGTTAAGTCAACTGTTAGTAAAAGAATATATAAAACATGTACAGATCCCAGTCACTCTCAAGGAAAAAGAAATTAAGTATTATATCTACAGTTTAGATGTACCTTCCACTACCTAGATTCTAAACAACAATTAATAAGCCTATTCCCAATGAAGAAATTCTTCAGGCAATTAAAGATCTGCTGATCAGTAAGGCACCCGGTATGGATGGATTTACTGTAGATTTGTATAAAGCCTATAAAGCAGTGCTAGTCCAGGGATTGTTGGCTTTTTTTAATACGTTATGTGCAAGGAATTATTTCCCAACAGTTATGCTGCGTAAGGTAGTAATGTTGCAGAAAGCTGGTAGAGACGTGTGAGTTGCCTGTAACTATAGTTCAATTTCACTTCTTCAGCTGCAAGTCAAAATATATGCCAAGATCCTAACAAATACATTAACGGGAGTGATATTCTGAGTACATCCCATGAATCATCAGGGATTTGTCAAGGGTGAGAAAGGTACACAGGATCTTGTTAGATTATTTACCAATGTCTGGGCATGGACCTTTCATAGAAAGGTTAACTTAGCAGCTCTTATTATTGATTTAAAGAAAGCTTTTGATTCAGTCACATAGGATTAATTTCTGGAGTGTGATAGATTCAGTAGGTTTGCCATACAATTGTATTTATCTTTGCTAAATGTTATACAGCTACCCTTAGCTGAAGTTTTCTTTGACAATATTCTCTCAAATAATTTCCCTCTATGCAGGAGTACACAGCAGAGATGTCTTCTATATGACTCTTGTTTTTGTTGGTAACTTTGGCTGCAGATGACACATTAGAGATAGTGGTTGATATGGGCCTATGCCATATTGCCCAACAACAAATTCATGCGTCCTGCTAATTCACAGATAACTGCCTAATCTGATTTTCCAGGTCATCTAAACCAATCAGAACTGTAGTAGATTCACTCAAGCAGTTTGGGGAATATTCTGGGTTAACTCTGAATACTAAACAAGTATTAGACTTCGCTCTTAATTGAGCAACACATGAAGAACTTTCCATACTTGTAGATTATCTCTACTGATTTTGGAAGATGCAACATTTTTGGGAATCACTATTTCCCGATACTGAATGAATAGTCGGTCTTAGTTTGACTCCTGTCTTTCACCAGGTATGAGATTTTATTGCAGCCTGAAGAAAATAGCATTCTCCCTTTCTCAGTAGAATTCAAACTATTAAAACAGTAATATTACTTAAGGTGATTCTTTTATTTGAGACAGATGAAATGCTATTTTTCTGTGATTCTGGGGAAGTTTTAGTTGTTGATGGACTACATTTTCTGGTGTAAAAGAAAGTTGTTTATTCCTGGAAACATCTGGTAGGCAAGGAGTCCACTCTTTTCAGCATTATGAGACTACATTTTTAGAAGACATGTATAGAATAGTGAGGGGAAATGAAATGCCAAGGCCAATCTGGTGGAGTATTCAGTTGAAAGTTATTTGGGTGCAGATTTCAGCATGGCAGCCTTGCATTTAAACAAAGATATAGTACTCAGAGTTGTTGGATCTTTGGGTAGAGAATAAAGATTGGCAGTCAAAAAACTCTGCTGGACTCATTCTTTGGATTCTAGACTTTGGGGACACCCACAATTGTTAACAGAAGGCAATACCTTCTTATGGTATAATTGGCCAGCAGCTGACATCATGACTCTTATGGATATTTATGGGGCAGAACGTAATATATTTCTTGCATTTGCTATACTGGCAGGGCAAATAACACCTATAGAAATATAGCGGTAGCAATATTTTCAAATCCAGTCTATAGTCAAGAAATTCCACTATGGAGTAACAGACAATATATGGCTTACCATTTTAGCAAATATACTAACACTATTAGTGGCAAAGCAAAAGGCTGGACGTCTCTTACTAAGGATATTTATGGAGATTTTGCCTGATTATGACAATTCTTTCGTTGTTCTTAGGTTTAAATGGAAGAGTTGTTTAATGTGGAGATTATTAAATTAATATGGATTGAAAGATTGTCTTGCTGCCTATTCTACTAGCTACATTCCTAAAAGTTCAAGGTGTGAGTTGATATACAGGTGGAAGATTTCTACTGATCTGTCTATGATCACATATAAAGTATTGCTGTTTAAAAAAAAAAGAAAGGTACTAAGAGGATGGACAAGATCGTTGCCTATAATCAAAACCATAGAGGGGGCAGATGCAAGCCTTTCCTGTCAAAGCAATGTGGTCTGTTGATCATATCCTCCAAATGACAAATATTGCCCCCCCCTAGAGGATACTTTAGCCAATGATCAAAAACCTTTTTTTTTTTATATTGTAGCATCATCCTTCTAGAAGGTACATATTTTGAGAGCTCAATCATTTCTCTCTTCATATAGTCTACGGAGGTACATCTCAAGTCACTGATACCCACATGTACTTTGACAGAGCCATAGCTGTACTTGTTCAAGGAATTGAGTGCATGTATTATGTGATATTGATGCTGGCACCATACCAGCAATGAAATTTCACTCTTTCCTTGTTCAGCCTGGTAAAAGGTGCATCCGTACATCCTACAATGGAGTTACTTATAGCTAGAATGCTTGATTGGGCAGACACCTATCTTATTGGCTCAGCATCCATGATTTTGAGACTCCCTGTGCTATGAAAGATGGTAGGATTAACTTACTGAGTATGTTTCATGCCTGTGTTTATTTATTTATTTAACATTTGTTTACCGGGAAAAGTCCAACTTGGAACGGAACCAATTTTCAGTGGAGACCCAGGGAGAAATGCTTTGTAACGTGGGAGGAAGCCGACATGGATGCAGGGAGAGCATGCAGACTCTGCACAGAAGGCATCCCAGGTGAGAATCAAACTAGAGAACCTCTTGCTGTGAGGTGACAATGCAACTGCTGCAGCACTGCGCCATCCTGGCATTATAAGTTTAAATAGTTTTCAGCAGTAAGATCTAGGAGACACCTGGGCAAAAATGTGGTGCACTCATCTACCCATTTTCAGTTTTAATGAAATTTCATTTAGATATGTCCATATTAGTAATATGATGAAAATAGTCTAGAGAGAAGAAAGGATGGGATGAGTTCATTTTTTACTCCTAAATTCTGCTGTGAATTCCTGTGGAACAATGCAGAGGTTTTGAAGCATTCGATCACAGTTTTCGATATTAGATTTGATGCGGTTACACATGGAGAATATATTATGTATTTTAATTGTCAAGAATTGTAATGAAGAGTCAGATCATTTAACTACCATTTTTATTATGTATTGAAATGATGGAGTTGCAGCTATCACAGAATAAAACTGATTTAGTCTTGAAGTGTGTTAGCATGAGATTAAAGTCAAACATTTTGTAATGCTGTAAAGCTTTGTACAGAAAAGCTGATTTCATATAAAGGAGAAATATAGGGAGCCAACAACTAATCCTTATCTTTTGTAAACATAGAAAATTCATGACTTTGTGGTGATAAATATTTATTCTTGTCATTACTCTACCTGGCCCCACATGTTCTATAATTAACTTACTTTTTGTACAAAAGTAATGCAATGCCTCTCACTCTGGGCATAAGGTACTACTATTACATATACAGTCATGTCTAATGATGTTGGAAGTCATTTATTATGAAAATTGCCTGTAGTAACCTAAATGTTATGTAAACAGGTAGAGGCAAGTGCAGTAATTAAGATTTTCTTTATAGTTTATTAGGGTTATAGTGAGCAAAAAATCAGCATTATTGAGTGCTTATGTTAAATACACAATTGCTGCTCAATGCATTCATTATTTATTTAATGTATTTATTTTCTCATTTGTTAATTGCTATCGCTTGACATTACATGGAAATGGACTACACTTGATTGCTAAAACCTATTGGGTCACCGAAAAGACAGTACATATATCTTTTGCCAAAGATTCACAAACACGCCACGAAACCACCTGGGCGACCAATAGTCTCTGGACATGGGTCTCTTACGGAACCACTATCTGAATATTTGACTCTATATTTAAAACCGTTATTGAGTCAAATTAGAGCTAGGATTCAAGACACCACCCAATTCCTGGATATCATCAAAAATTCCCAACTTCAACCACATTGGTTATTATGTACCCTGGACATCACCTCTCTTTATACCAACATTCCCCATTGGGCGGGTTTACAAGCGTTGGACTATTGGTTGGCTAGATCAGGTTTATATCCATCCGGATTCAATACTTTTCTTGTATGCCTTACAGAATATGTACTGTCTAGCAATGTTTTCTATTTTCAGAATCCTTGCTATTGGCAGCACCAGGGTACTGCTATGGGTGCATCTTTTGCACCCATATATGCAGATCTGTTTATGGCATACATTGAGGAGATTATTATTTATGATGTCACACATAATATATACATGTGTGAGATGGATATTTGGTATTTGGATGACTGTTGGTTGGTGTGGAAAGCTGATGAACAATATCTCATGGAATTTCTTGAATATCTGAATAACAACATATGGGGGATTGAATTTAAATTGACTTATCATAAATCCAGGATAGTATTTCTTGATGTAGAAATTACTAGGAACCAGGATCATACTTTATCCTCCAGTATGTTTAGGAAATTCCCTGAATTTAATTCTATATTACATGCTACCAGCTTCCACCCACAACATGTCATCCACAATATACCGAAATCTCAGTTTCTTAGAGCCAGAAGAATCTGCTCTAGCCACCAATCTTTCACTGATGCCCAAGATGATTTGACTTGTAGATTCATTAAGAGGGGTTATCGTCCAGGTTCGATACATGTTGCTAAAAAATTTGTGTCCAGTTTAAATAGGGATGACTTATTAACATATAAGGACAAGAATAATGGCCAACAGTCACAATCTTTACGTCTGGTAACCACATATGGACGTAACACACAAGGCTTTAAAGATATCATACAGAGACATTGGAACATTCTTAAAGCTGATTTAAAACTCTGCTCTATGTTGCCAGAACATTGCTCTTTTTCATTTAAAAGGGGACAAACCATTGGTTCAAAATTGAGTCACTATAAGAGAGTGGGGGTAGATTTTTCGGAACCAACTCAGCGGTCTATTTTTGGTAAACCCATTGTTGGATGTATTCCTTGTGGGCATTGTTCATTTTGTATCCGTGTCACGCACTTTGAATTCACCAGTAAAAGTACCTCACAAGTTTTTGATATAAGGTTTTGGGCTAATTGCAACACTGAGTGGGTCATCTATTTGGTGACCTGCGTCTGTTCTGCTTTTTATGTAGGAAAGACTTCTCGAGCTTTCCGTCTAAGAATTTGTGAGCATCTGAGTGATATCAAAAAGAAACGTACTAGTAATGCTTTATACAAACATTGTTTGCAACATGTATCTGCTTCATATAAATTTGTGGTTATTGATTGTATCAGAGGGAAATGTAATGACAAACAGTTTTGGCAGGAATTACTTAGCTCCAAGGAGAAAAAATGGATCATTAAACTTGGAGCTCTGTTTGCACCTGGTCTTAATGACCAATTGTGAATTCTGTGTTTGGATTGGACTATGGGTGGGACCAATCCATATATTTATCTGTGCACTGTGTTAATCTGTTTTTTCATTTTTTATTTCACTGAAGAAGGCTCATATGAGCCGAAACCGGTTTGAATTTTGAATTTAACATTGTGGGAATTCATTCCTTTTTTGTGTATAGTTTTTTTGCTATTAATATTTAATAATAGCAGTATTCCAGTAGGGGAGGTTTTTCTTCCCTCTGGTCAATAAATATTTTTCTATATGGTTATTACCAACATTTGCTGGCTTTCTTGTTGATTGATGTTCATCTATTTTTGCCGTGCAAGGTTCCACGGGCATCTGCTACTTGGTGAATTGCTAAAACCTATTACCATTTTCTAGAAAATTTCAAATTAGCCTGATTTTACATTCCATGTAATGTTGGGGACAGCTTTTGTTGTACCATCCTATTTAACAGTTTGCACAATGGTGGTCATAAGTAAGGAAATAAACATTTTGGGAAAGTTTTGCATTTTTAACTTCTCAGAGCTTTGGGGTAAGGAACCTCTCTGTAGGCATGTCTCTGTACTGACAGGCTGGGTAATAGTTGATTTTACTAGTGGGTATTTCTTTTGAATGAATTGCTTCTTTTAAATGAATTGCTCATTTTGCACTTCAAGTAATTATTTAGCACAGTTTTTGAACAAAGTTTTTTTATAATATTTTTAAAATCAGGTCATCCTCAGCGTGCATGTTCATTCTTGGTCAGTTTTATTCATGTTTGCTTGTTTATTCATGCTTATTCATTTAGCATTTGTATTTATATTGAAATGTTTTTAAATATCTGTAACTTTAGCTTTTAGAAGCTAATTGATGTTCAGCATGTGACACTTTAAGTAGCTGCATTTTGCATTAGTTCTGTTTGTCTGATGAAGTCTTGCTCACAGAAGCAAGATGAAAGCACTTATACTACTTGTTTTTATGAACTAAAACTTGTCTCTGTGGATTATATTTTGTTCCTTGGATTCGTCTTGCCACTTGTGGCCGTTTTTCAGCATATCTCTGTAAAGTTATTTCAAGTGCACTAAGTGAGGTCTGTAAACTTCTTACTTTTCTTCTTTGTTTCAGCTATCTGTATATTCTGGCAGCCTCCTTCCTTCACATACCATCAACAGCATGAGTATCCATGTGGGTTTTTGAACCCATACCAATGCAAGATTAAGGTAGACAAAAAAAAACCTTTTTACTGAAGTATCAACTATAGGGTGGCCATGGTGGTGCAGCGGTTAGTGTTGCTGCCTCACAGCAAGAGATTCTCCGGTTCGATCCTCGGCTGGGGTGCCTTCTGTGCGGAGTCTGCATGTCCTCCCTGTGGTCATGTGGGTTTCCTCCAAGTGCTCTGGTTTCCTCCCATATCCCAAAGACATGCTGTAGGTGTATTGGACACTCTAAATTGGCCCTAGGTGTGAGTGTGTGAATGTGTGTGCCTTCTGGGGAACGTTAGGTGCTGGGCTGGCAACTCGACACTGTAAAACTCCACTGCCAATCATGAGTGGACAGGTGATCTGCTGTGGTGACTCCTAACTGGGAAAAGCCAGAAGAAGACTGAAATATCAAATATATTGCAGTTTGAGCAGCAAACTTAATAGAAATTAATGCTCCTCAATAATGCATCCAGATAAAGGTACAATCTTCCTATTTTTAAACTTTATTTGTCCAGACTTGCTAAACTTCCCTGCATGGGTTTCAAGTAGATTGGATAAGATGTCATTATGAAAATGCATATTTATAGCTGTTTCCATGTCACTTTGAACTTCTATTGGGATTATTTGTTCTGTTTGTAGCTGTTTCTCTGTGAATTGCAAAATGACAAGTTGAAGTTAGTAGCCAAAGACTGTTATAGTGCATCTTTACCATAACAGATAATATATGGTTATTCATCCATTGTATTGCTTCTCAGATATATACGTGAAGAATAGAAATTGTAAGGATGCATCTTCTCTGGTATCTGAAAGAAAGCTTGAGATCAGTAAAGTAACAGTAAGATGTTTATCACAAAAAAGTGTGCAGTTTTCAGTGCTTTTCTACTTTAAACTTCTAATACTTTATTAAGACAAATAAACACTTCTTAAATCAAAAAATAACCTTTAGACATTAACAAGCATGAACAAAAAATATCCATGGTTTTAAGGAACAGCTGCTCTACATATATTTGATTACTATGTTCCAAAATACAATGAAAATGCAAGAGTGTGTAGGAAGTGAAGGCATATACCCTGCTTCAATTATGTAGGGAATAATTTGGCAGATTGATCGTCTTCTCCTGCCAAATTGTACATACTTCAGTGAAGATCATATTTGGATTATTATTTTTTCAAAAGCCTTTTTCTTTAAACATCTGAACTAGAAATTCATAGATGTTAACAGATGCCAGAGTAAGTAGGTCTGGCCTCAAACCATGGATTTATTTTGGTTACAGAAACTGCATTGCAGACTCTTGCTGAAATGAAGAGACTTCCACACATTGTTTATAATGTTAAAAGTTTGTTGTAGCAACTTCTTTTCCCCTACATACTTGGAGGTTCTTATTTAAATAAACATGTATGCAGTGAAATATGTATATTATTAAAATTTGGCACGGTATCAAGAAGTTTGCTTCAATGCCAGATTAGAGTACAGTAGCCCTTTTCTAACAGTCTGCTATCAGTAACTGCACTGACAGCTAGAGATTAGGTGGATTTTTATTTACCTCTTTAATAAAATTCATCATTTTTGAATCTCATTATAGCCTTCATGAATTTCTAAATATATAAGAGGAGACAAGGAAAAAAATGCAAAGAAAAAAAGGAAAAAAAGATTATCAGACTGAAAACAGTTCATAAGAGTGTAGTATTTATAGAAAAGAGAAGCAGTGTCCTGAGGCAGAGTACATTTATTGATAACACTGTTAACCGATTTGCTTACACACACACACACACACACACACACACACACACACACACACACACACACACACACACACACACACACACACACACACACACACACACACACACACACACACACACACACACACACACACAGGATGTACTCCTGGCACATGTTGGAAAGTACATCTATTTCCTGGTGTCACCTCAGGACGAAGCCAGCACTATTGTATCTTTTATGGGGTCACTCATTTCCCTGAGGTACTTGTGAAATACATTGTACCCAGGTTGCAATTAGGGCTCCATCTGGTCCATGGGGGAGTTGTACCATAATAGGAAGGGCTACAAGTCCATCATTTGCCAGGTAGTATGTGATGCATGGCAGTGCATCACAAACATGTCTGCCCAGCATCCTGGCAGTGCACGCGATTCCCATATCTGTCACACAAGCTCACTGTACCACCTCTTTCTCCAAAGTCAGATGCCATTGCTCATCTGTTGATAAGGCAAACATTTTCTTTTTCTTATTTCTGTTGACTTTAATTATTTTTTTCATGGTATAATGTATTGCTGAATATCAAACCACTTTTTCTTTGTTTTGTCTCCCCCTTATCTCTCTCTCTCTTTTCTTTTTTGTCTTTCAGGTGATGCTGAATATCAGCTGGAGTCATAAATCATATCATCAGTGAGAAATACAACTGGAAATGCAATTGACACCTTCAGGATATCCTTTTTACAGACCCGTATTGTCATATAGGGGGGTCTTTAACCTCCTAAAGAGTAATTTTTAGGTGCTCGAATGAGTCTGGTGGTACCCTTCCATATGATCCAGCTACTGCATAGACAGTGTTTACTGCATATTGCATTCTGAGTAACATGGTCATGCAGCAGTCTGGTGAGGAATTGACTCATGTAGTCCTACTACTATTAATGTGACTAGCCAGCAACAGTAGTAAGAGATCCAGTGCATCAGGTTCATGCATGGCATATGGCTACACAGATAAAGTGGCCTCTAGTCTAGAACTATGGACTCTATGGACTAACACATGTTAGTGTTTGTTATCTTATAAAAACACACTGGGTATAGGTGATGCATTCAGTAATATCTATGGTCTATGCTGTGCGGTGCATTGTCTACAATCATTCCTTCTTTTATATATATATATATATATATATATATATATATATATATTTTTTTTTTTACTTCAGACCAGCTAGCGTTGTCGCCTCACAGTAAAACGTTGTCTTGTTCGATTCTCAGCTAAAGCGTCTTCTGTGTGGAGACATGCATGAATGGGCGTACCTTCATTGAAGGTTGTGCATCAGAGCTGGTAACTCGGCACGTAAATATCTACTGCCAATCATTAGCAGACCGGAGTTCCGCTGTGGTGACCCCTAACTGGTAAAAAGCAGAAAGACACAAGACCAGCTTATTGTCTGTAAAAGTCATGCCTAAGTGTCACTGACTCCTGTTTAGTGATGTCTTATGGCATCATATGAGAGGTTCTTGTGCCCAGTTGTAGATGCCAACCCCCATATACTAAAGGATACCAAACAGTTTTTGTTGGATCTATATGAGAGTATGAAAGCAGTACCTACTGACCTTCCCTTCTTAATGGCTGAAGCCTACCTTTGCCATAAGTAGGTATATTTCTCAAAATACTTTTGCTTATTCAGCACTAATAACCTGTGCTTAGCTTATTTGCTTATTTGCATATATGCATAGTGGCACTCTTCATAAATGGCAACTACACAACTGCAAAGTCCTGGGCTATGAATAGCACCCTAAATATTTACACTAATAGATAAATTAAGTGAAGGAAAAATAAGAAACCTTTTTGAAATATCATACCAAAATTGAAAAAAGCAGTTTTTAAGTAAAAAATATTTTAAAGTTTCTCATGTACAGTTCTAAATTTTGATTGGCTTTCCTATATAAATTGTTCACAATTCCTTGAATACAATCTGAGTCACAATGTAGTGTTTGATGTAACACAGTTTGCTTACTTGCACCATTATAGCTCAAATGTTCCCCTGATGAAACCTTCTGGTAGGACCCATTTGAAAATAATAAGAACACAGTCAGTTTTAAAGGTTCAGGATGTTAAATGCTCATCTCTGATGTTGAAAGATCAGAAAGGGTTCTGGGCTCAGTCCACACTTGAGGAAAGCTGAGTGACTGCTGTTTACTTGCTGAACACAGCAGGATCATGAGATGTGTGCTGCATAAATTCAGGGCATTAATGATGACTCATGCATCTTGGATGCAATACTGGGCTCAATGAGGTTTTTACTGAGACAGCTAAGTATTGCTGCTAGGAACCTGTAAGAAGCACAAACAGAACTCCGTCCTCTACTTAAAGGTATAGCACTATATGCACTATACAAAAGTTGTAAAGGCATCAACGTACTGTGAGATAGGTGATGTTTATATGCATAGTCATGTCCATGACTTTAAAATTAAAAGGTCATTAATTTGGTGAACAAGCTACAAGTCTATTGACTGCTAAGGACTTTATTGTCTCAGATCCCTTGTTGAACCTTGAAAAGGTGCCCATATAGTTATAAAAATACATAAAAATCTTATAGGCTTTGGTTTAGGAATACACAGGTAGAATATTATTATTTTTACTTTGTAGTAGTTTTTGGATATGAGTCAGTTTTATTAGTATATATTTTTCTCATTGACATCACAGCGAGTATGTTATAATGCAGGGTGTCACCATGAATGCTCTGCTAACATGTTTCATCTATTTATTTATATTTATATATTTTTTCTGTGGATAGTGTTGAATAGAGAGAACAACATATATATTTTAACATACCTTTACGTATGCCTATACATGTTTATATAAGTACTTTGAATAGTATAAGTATCTCTAATATATATGTGCACATATATTTCATGATACACTTATACACATTTTTAATAGAGCTATATTTGTTTATTTTTTAAATGTTGTTATTGAACATCTCTAGTGAAGTTCTATATGTATTAGGTTACAAATATTATGACTTATACTGATGAGGTTATGTCATATATATTTATTTATACATTTTATTTGACTTTATATATTTTTGTATACATCCTGTATAATAATTTATATTTACACTATATATATGTGACACATGCTTTACTTTATATATGTTTTTATCTGATTTTAAGTTAGGATTAGAATACTATTCTGTTTAATTAATTAATCAATTAAACAATTAATTAAGTAGTTATACTGTTTAATGGCTAGTATTTAAATGTGGTTGATACAATGAGTTTTTGAAATCTGAAGAAGCATGACTGTGTAGCATGTGAAAGTGCTTATTCTGTTTCAGTTTAATATTAAACACTGGTTTTATCACATCATGGTGGTTGCGTCCAGTTTTTATCCTGAATAGTTATAAAAATGTTTTGTTAAGGTATGCATTGATGGGCTGAATTGAACTGAGACTGGAATTTATTTTTTAGGTGTGGATATTGTTGAGTCAAGAAGTTGTCATGTTTCGCGTTATGGTTTATAATTTTTGTTGCAGCAGAGAGTTTTCTTGTATTCAGATCATCTAAGAACTATTCAGCACAAACAGTTTCAAACTGTAAGCGGATATTTAATGCTATATATATCAGACACAGGTGTCCTCTAAGAAGAAAGTAAGATAAACAGATGGAAGAGAGCTTCTTATTATCCTTTGAGCTTCTTGTTATCTTTTGAGCTTCTTGTTACCTTTTGAGCTTCTTGTTACCTTTTGAGCTTCTTGTTATCTTTTGAGCTTCTTGTTATCCTTTGAGCTTCTTGTTACCTTTTGGGCTTCTTGTTACCTTTTGAGCTTCTTGTTATCTTTTGAGCTTCTTGTTACCTTTTGAGCTTCTTGTTACCTTTTGAGCTTCTTGTTATCTTTTGAGCTTCTTGTTATCCTTTGAGCTTCTTGCTACCTTTTGAGCTTCTTGGTACCTTTTGAGCTTCTTGTTATCTTTTGAGCTTCTTGTTACCTTTTGAGCTTCTTGTTATCTTTTGAGCTTCTTGTTACCTTTTGAGCTTCTTGTTACCTTTTGAGCTTCTTGTTATCTTTTGAGCTTCTTGTTACCTTTTGAGCTTCTTGTTATCTTTTGAGCTTCTTGTTACCTTTTGAGCTTCTTGTTATCTTTTGCTATAAGAGAAGTCTGTAAGCTTCTTTATACTCTGTGCAGAATAATTGTACCTTCTGTAGCTCATAAAATGCCACATGAATATGATACAGGACAGGATACAGCATTCTACAGTTTACTTTTCATCAGCTCTATAAAGAGACAGCCTTTTAAACCCTATAGAGGATTAGGTGGGCAACTCTGTGAGGTTTGTGTAGATTGGAGAAGGTATATGAGTATCAGCTCAAAGGTCATTAGGTACATGATTCCAAGGTATTTTACTCCTTTGCAAATGTTTAATTGTTGCCATCAATAATGTATAAAGCTGGTGTTTTTTTCCAGATTCCAGAATGCTAATTTTTTGACTATGAAGGCAAGGTCATCTCTACTTCACCTTTTATGTGTGATGTAGGTGCTATTTGTGAGGAGTACAGTTAGAGGACATACTTCCATGTCTGCTGCTACCCAAGTTTTTGGAAGACAGAGCCATAGAAACATGGGAATAATACCAGGCACACAGTCACAGGAACCACAAGAGGCCTAGCCATAAACAGGTTTAAGAAAACACACTTAAAAGTTATTGATACCCTTTACACGTACTTAAAAATTCCCACCTTCTAAATCAAGTAGGGTTGGATATGATATTCCTTGTGTAAATATTTGCTTACCGTTCCAGTCATCAGGATAAGCGTTAAAGGCAAACAAAGTAGTACACTGATTGACCTGTAGTGGTATCTTTCTCTATAGGCTGGGAATGCATTGAGTTAGGAACCTATACCTCTAATGAATCTTGTTTACTTGTTGGTGGAAATTCAGGTTCTTAGTATGAATGCTTTATACAACCAGTAATTCTATGAATAAATAAAAAGTAATATAAGATTGGGGGTATCATGGCTCAAAAAACAAGCACAAGTTACTCCAGGGTAGTCAGTGGTCTATGAATATAAGGAGAGTTGTGCTAATCTATTTGTATAGTTGAAGAATTTGAGGTCTTGTTTGTTTGTTTATTTATTTATTTATTAAGTTAGTTATTATTAATTTATTTATTTTGCTAAAAATAAATGGGGCATTTACAGTTGAGCAATATTGTATTTGATGAAGAATCTGATAAGGTAAGAGTACAGTGGCAAGATGACTTCTTTGGATCTCAAAGATATTCTCTTGGAGATTAACTGGACCAGGGACAAGGATTTCCTGAATGCGATAGAAACATTATGATTGAAAGATAGCTGCCTACATTAGAACCCAGGTCATTTATGACAACATCTGTTTGAAAAGGAACACCATTTACAGCATATGAGGTGGGGAAAGCTTTTTTTGCAAAATGCTTCTCTACTGCATGTTTTTGGATGTAGTACTCTTCTCAATGCTCCAGGTATGTGCATATTCCAGATATTTTGGTGTAGTTTAGTTTCAGTGGATGAATTGAACTCAATGACCAACTTGCAGTCATCAGAAAATATGGTCAACCACACTTCACAGATATTGGCTTGGATATGTGTAAAATAAATACAAGACAAGACAGAGCCCATTACTGACACTTGTGGTACTCCACTAGTTAATAATTTAAATTCAGAGGGGGAACCTGCAACTTTCACAGCTTAGGATCTGTTGAAGAGCCTGTTTTAATCCAGTGGACATAATAGGGATGTACATTAAGTTTATCTAACTTTTCAATAATATCAGCATAGGTGATAGTGTCAAAAGCCTTAGGCAGGTCAAAACAAGCAGTGCACATAAAGTGATCACTGTCCACAGCTTCTCTAATTTCAACTACATTTACTTGGTTCAGAAGATAGGACTTGCCCAGCAGGAAATGAAGAAGAATGGGGTCTTGATCACAGGATCATAGGATCACAGAAAATTACTAGGCTATCGACCCGGAGGTCATTTTAATCCTAACCATTTCAACCCAATGTAATACTGTAGAGGTACTAGTCAATTCCCAAGATTGGATTTAGTGATGACTGCTCATGTCCAGGAGGATTGTGGGCACTATCCCCATTAAGAATTTACAGTGTCCATCCATTCATCCATGTTCCTCGAACAGTGTCATATAGGTGCTCTGTTTTACATTAATTTGTAGTCTGTTCCAAAGACATGACAGTCACTGGGAGATAAATCTGTCCCTCCAGCATGTCCTAGTTAAGTCCCAGGCCATATATATCCCTGGAATGTGTAGCCCTAGACCCATTTGATTTACATATATGCAGTAAGTTCATTAGGTTTGGTTCTTGGTTTGCTCTGTAGGCCAGGCACAAGTGTTCCCTAAGAAGTCTATATGATACAGAGTATAGTGACAGAGATTTTAGTGAGGCACATACTGGAGCCATCTTTTAAAAACATCTGAGGTCTCTCCAATTACTGTAGGTCCTTAGTACAGTACATAACAAATGGGCATTATACTCAATTATGCGCTGGATAAGTGCTAAGTATAGAGGGGGTCAAAACTTCTTTTGCTGTTGAGGCAATGCCTTTACTAATCAAGTGAGCTACATGGAAAGCTTTCCTTACAATGGTAGACACATGGTGGTCGAAGTTAAGGTCACGGTCAACCTGTGATCCCAGGTCCCTTACCACTTCATGGGTACTTAGGGTATTGCTATTGATTTGATAGTGTGAAGGGGCATTATTTGTGCCAAAGGGAATGATGATACATTTCTCTGCATTCATTTTGAGACCGTGACTAATACACCAGCCATTGGTCTGTGTGAGACCATCTTGGAGTATACTGACATAATTTGGGGATTCAATGATTGCACCTTGTTTGCAGTCATCTGCAAACTTGGTCAGCCACAACCCTTTAGATTTGACCTGAACTTCTGTGAAGGATATACTAAACAGTAGGGGGCCCAGGACTGACCACTGTGGCACCACACCAGGAACAGGTCTGCTGGTTGATGTGTAGTCATGCACTTTGATAGTGTGTGTCCAGTTTGTGAGCTAGTTGGTAACCCATCTTGCAACAAAGGGGTTTACATTCAGTTTACTAAGTTTATCTGTAATGCCTGAATGTGGGATTGAAAGTCTTTGGCAATCTGAGGTATGCTGTGTGCACAGATTTGCCATAATCAGTGGGCTTGGTCACACTTTCAAAGAAATCTGCCAGATATAACAGGCAGGATCTGCTCTTCATTAAGCTGAATTGCATAGGATCCAGCGTTTGGAGGTCAAATATGTCTTTATTTATAAGGTCCATAATGATAATGACAGCCTTACAGATGATGCTGGTCAGGCTTATTGGTTTGTTATTCCCCTGGTCTGCTGCTAGGCCACCTTTGTGGAGGGGAATAACTGTAGCTGTTCTCCATTCTGCAGGAATAAAGTCTGGTTAGGCTACGATTGAAAAGGGTACTTAGTGGTGATGCTAGTTCATGTTTTAGCTATTAAGCACCTTATATTTGTAGAAATTAGCTAATATACATTATGCTCCATGAATTTTCAGACATTGGAGTCAGGTATAGTATCTGAGGCAAATAACACAAAGGTATGACCTCAGGATATAGCCTTAAGGAACTCAATTAGTGACAGATGGTGATGAGGTTAGGAATTCTCCTGGTTTTATCAGTTGTGTGCAACCATTAGCCAGTTGAGAAACACGTGACAAATGCTTTAACCTATACATCTATAAGTTTATGAATCATTCTGTGATGGAGTATAGTGGTAAAAACTTTAGCCAGAAAAAAGTTAAGCTGTATGGACAGATAATCCTTACATAGGACTGCCATTATATACTAAAAACTAAAGTAAATAAATAAATGATAAGTTATGAAGTTTAGAATACAGTATCATCTTTTGGGGGGGGAAATGTCCTGAGCTTGACTACAGAAAATTACGTTTCTTTTGATTGTCTGAAGAAGACCCCACCATGATCCATACAGAGTATGCTTGTGAGGCTATTGAATTAGCATTAACTATGAACTTTGGAAGGATCCCTACTTTGTGGATTGGGAGAACAATAATATGTTTCCAGATAGCAGGACATAGTGGTAATTTAATTTCTTGAAACAGTGTGCATAAAGGTATATACTAGTCCATTTTGCTTGCAATAATTAGGCATCCTGGTATTTATTTAGGCCCTTTGAAGATGGATTTTCTAACTTTGGTGAGATCAGAGGTGAACATCTTTTATATAATTTTGGATATGATCTTCTTGCAGGGAGGAATAATTAACAGAGTTTCCCTTTGCAGGCTTTGCATACCCCAGCCTCATTCCTTGTAATACAAATTATAACATGCTTTTGGAGTCATGCATTAAGTATTTCTGCTTACATTGTTGTACGTTTAACAATGTTGTGAATATTCTCATCTCTTACTACTAATATTCCTACGAGAATCTTTGACAGAGTTGTTAGCTTCTTTTATAAATTGATGTAAACTTTATCTTTGCACTGAGATTTTGGATTATTATATGTTTCTATGTTTGTCATATTGTATGGAGATTTTCTCCCTGTGCCACCACTGAAAATGGGCAACCCTGCCCAGTCGGACTTCCATGGTAAACAAATGTAAAATAAATAAATACATTTGCTTCAGATCTTTATAATACTGTATTAATTATTTCCAGTGGATCTGTTAGATTGATGCCATTCAGTTCTAGCATGGCACATTCTTGTTTCTTCCCTTCACTTTTGATTGTAGCTGCAGAAGGCCTTGTTATTGCCAAGCATAAGAATGACAAAAATAGCTCATGTTAACTTTGCTGCATTTGATCTAGTTATAGTTTGAATACTTTCTACGCTCTTTTCTTTAGGTTTAACAATTTCTTGATTTTGTAACTCCATTTAGAATTTCAGCATTTCACAGTATATTTACATCTCCCTGTGAGGATTTTATCAATGCACACATCTGAAGTACTGCAGATGTTTGCGAATGATTCACAAATAGGGTTGTGAGGGGGGTGCCTAATACATAATCTGAATTGACTAGTGCATGGTGGTCACTGAGGGTACCATAGTTACTATTTAATAAATCCTTAAATGCGGTATCATATTTTATCATTTAAAGTTTGTTATGAATAAGAAATGTCATGGCTCTGCTCAGAGAGATAAACAAGGTAGTGCCGGTATGTACCTTAGAACAGAGAGCAGATGTTTATCAGGATATCTAATATGTTTTCCCCTTGTTAAGGTTTTCCCAATCTGAACAAACCTACTGAACTTTATGAAGTGTATCAATTTTGTGCCCAGTAATTAGTTGAACTACAACTGTCCTATTCAATAGAAGGATAACTTTAGTCACTAAGTGAAAAAGTACTTCACATTCCTGGGAGAGCAATAGCCTTATCAAAAAAAGTAATTAAGCCCTTGAGGTCAATGACATGTACTTATATTTTGATAAGGCCAAGACATTTGAGATCATCCCTCATGGTGGCAACACCCAGAAGCTAAATGGTTTAAAAATTGATGCATATACGGCAATAAGGATAGCAATCTGGTTGAATGACAGAACTCACACAGTGAGAATTATAAGAAAACAAGCATTACTAAATTAAAGGGTCCAGCAAAAATGTATCAAAGTCATCCATGGGTGTGAAAATGTAAGTTATTTTGAAAGATTAAAATCTAAGAACATGTACAGTGTTGCATATAGATATTTAAGAGGAGACCCTATTCTGGTATGTAAGGCATACAAAAACAACTACAAATGGGAGTGTTTGGGATTATAAATCGACAACCTGTCCATGAGCTTGTAAAGGAATGAGAGCTGTACTAACTGAGTCACTGACAGAGTAGTTGTCAAAATGCATAGTTTACCAAATAATATTAAAGCAAGCACTAGCTTAGATATAGGTTAATAAGTTCAAGCTGTGTACTAGGCTAACAACCACAAGGGACTTTTTATGCATAGACATGCACACTAAATTTCTGACAAGTTCTGGTACCCTTGATAAGTGTAAGCAGGAACCTCAAAGATGAACCATTTACAGGATGCCTGTGTCCATTAGAGACATAGTGCTAGGGATGAACTCCCTGTTCTCCATCCAGTTGTCCAATTTACACTTGAATTGGTTTATAGAGGAACTGTGCTTCACAAGAATGAGGAGCCTGCATCAGAGAGAGGGTAGTCTTTGGGATACATACCTGTCTCACCAGCAGGTCCTATTTGTATCACAGGTAAGGTTTAAGTCTTTTGAATGGTAGTTTTGGTGTTGTTTGTTTTGTGGATATGCAGGAGTTCCATCAGTATGGAGTCAGACAATGCCTTGTCAGCCAGGCATTGATCTCCGCTCAACACTATATAGGAGACAGAATACAGGGATAAGGCCTTGACGCAGTCTGTATAGGTCATGTTCCTTTCCTTTAGTGAAGAACCTCTGTGGATATTCCAATTGTTGGATATGCCTAGTTAGATACATTCCAAATGGGACACTGTATTCGATGGTAGATCTGATGAATGCTAAATGCAGTAGAATAATGACCTCCTTAGACCTACTGGCACAGTGGTGCAGCAGTTAGTGTTGCCACCTCAGAGCAAAGAGGTTCTCCAGTTCAGTTCACAGCTGGAGTGTCTTCTGTACAGTCTGCATGTCCTCCCTGCATTTGCATGTTTTATTATACCTTAAAAGGATACAACTTTGTGGTCTGACCTTAGCGGAGAAGATATTGCACTATGGGGTGTGCAGCACTCTCCCATATTAGTAAGGACCAGATCCAGTATCTTTGCACCCCTGGTCAGTGTATTGACAATCTGGTCCAGGAAGTTTGTATTTACAAAATCCAGGAATCTCTGTGTCTGCATGTTTGGTATCAAATATAATTCACAGTCAATAGTAGGTTAATTAAAGTCTGTCATAAATGTGGTATTGGGTTGGATGTTGAGTCTTTCCAGTAATATTAAAAACATGTTATAGGTTTCTTGGATCAAATAGGGGAACCTATAGCTTGCAAGGCACTATTATTGAATGTTGCCTATGGAAATTTAAATATGGAGAAGCCCAAGTGCATTGTCCTGTTTAACCAACCTTGAGGTATATTAATTTTTGATGTAAATCGAGACACCTCCACCTTTAGTCCCTCTCTGTGTTGTGTCTGATCTAAATGTCTGGAAGACATTATAGCATTGCCTTCTCAGTGTGCTTTTCATGACTTTAAACCATGTCTCAGTGAACACACAGATATCGGAATTCTGTAGGGTGAGGAGAGCTTGCAAAGAATGGAGTTTCTTGTTTAGATGTCTAGCATTGAGCAGTAACACCTTTAGCTTTTCACTATTTTGATTTGCTATGTCAGAAGTACTTTCAGTTTGGTATTGCCTACAAAAGGCACTATGGCAGAGGACAATATTTTTGCTAATATTTGAAAGTCTAGAGGGGAGACCTGCAGACTATTCATGGCAAAGCAGTGTGGTCTGATGACCATCTCCTTCTATGCGGAGAAATATTGCACTGCCTTTGGATGACACCAGAAATTAAGACAATAAAGTCAGTCATCTTCTGTTAATATTGCAGCATCATCCTTGGAGAAGGAAAAATTCTGCTCAATGCTAGGATCATACCAGTCTGTGACATGTATTCCAAGACCTCCATGATGCCTCTCTTTATTTAGTCTAGGGAGATATATCTCAGATCATTTAAGCCATCATGGACTATGACTGAATCATGTTGGTACTTGGGTCCAATGACCTGAATGCATGTATAATGTCCTGGCCCCTGATAAGCAACTGAACTTGAGTTTCTCCTTACTCAGCCTGGTGAGAGAGACATCATTGTGTCTTACAATGGAGTCTCCAATGACCAAAACCTAACTTCTATATGTGTCTGTGTTTGTGTTTTTGTGCATGTATGTATGAGTGTTTGTGGATGTGTGTGTGTGTGTGTGTGTGTGTGTGTGTGTGTGTGTGTGTGTGTGTGTGTGTGTGTGTGTGTGTGTGTGTGTGTGTGTGTGTGTGTGTGTGTGTGTGTGTGTGTGTGTGTGTGTGTGTGTGTGTGTAAAAATAACTGGTTCCTACTATGGTTGAAAGGAAGGAATTGATTGTAGTAAACAAGAGCATCATAATTTTTTATATAGTTCATCTTTTGCAGGTAAATGGGTATGAAATGTATCGTGTTTGGCTACAACAGCTTTTCCTGTACTTAGAGTGGATGAATAAAGCTATGAGCTATTAATGATCTGCTTCCTATAGTGCAGGGTTGACTCCCTCAGGATTCATTTTTCTGCTGTGCAACTCTGACCATGTAATTTCACTAGACAGTGCTCTTGGGCTGACAAACACTACTTTTCCACCCAAAATTAATGGGCTTAGATTTATGGTACAAGGATTGTATGGCTGTGATAAAAAGGGCATTTTATATGCCTTAAAATGTCCCTGTAATAAATTTTATGTGGGAGAAAGTAAGCGACCGTTTAAAGTTAGATTATTAGAACATATAAGGGACATTAGTAATGGAGAAAAGGGGGGCGGCCACGCTGGTGCAGTGGTTAGTATTGTCACCTCACAGCAAGAGGTTCTCCGGTTCGATCCACGGCTGATGTGCCTTCTGGGTGGAGTCTGCATGTCCTCCCTGTGGTCGCGTGGGTTTCCTCCGGGTGCTCCAGTTTCCTCCCACATCCCAAAGACGTGCTGCAGGTGGATTGGACACTCTAAATTGGCCCTAGGTGTGAGTGCGTGTGTGTGTGCCTTCTTTGGAAGGTTGTGCGCCGGGCTGGCAACTCGACACTGTAAAACTTCACTGCCAATCATGAGCAGACAGGTGATCCGCTATGGCGACCCCTAACCAGGAAAAGAAGAAGAAGAAGAGTAATGGGGAAAAGGAAAGTTCTATTGCTGAACATTTTAATAAATTTTATAAGGGAGAAGCTGTAGGTCTACAGGGTACAATCTTAGAAAAGGTTGATGTTGGTCAATATGACAGTGTCTGTATTAAAAAGACGTTTTTATATAAAGAATCTGTGTATATTTTGAAATTTTATACTTTGGTTCCAAAGGGGTTAAACTTGGAGTGTAATTGGCGATTTTTATATCATCATTTAATTAATGGTGCTAATTATGCAATTAGTGTGAATATATATGGCACGTGATTTTTTTTTTACATTTTACTCCTTGAAGGCTTTTGGCCTAGATGTTAGAGAAATATTAAATAATTTGTTTGGTCACTGGCTAGTGCTATTGGGCTGCCATAGAAAAGGGATACTTGTTTCTAGTGGGCTGTCTTAAGCTGTCAGCAAATGCACTGCACTTTTGCCTTTTTGAATTCATGTACCCGTCACATAGCAGGTAAATTGGTGCTTTACTGTATGCTATTTGGCTATAAATCACAGCACATATCTTGCAGATTATTGAGCTGATATATGCATTTTTGATAAATGTGAGTTTCATGGGAAGAGAAGTTTAGTGTTGTTCATGATAAGTTTGTTTTCAATGTGAAGGTGTTTTATTTTGTTTAGCAAACAGCTTTTAGTGTTTTTACTGCAGAACTTTTAATTAAAGTTTCAAATTAAATCCACATTTTTATGATCATTATAAAAACAAGGAAGAAAATAGTGTGCAGATTGGTATGTTTGAAGAGTGCTTTATGATAATTGGGGAGGATAGCCAAGCAATAGACAGCGGTTTGTCTGAGGGAGGGCACTGGTCCAAAACCCTGCCTAGGACCCCATTTGACCATGGTCCATCTCTGGTGATATACTGAACTAAATAAAAATGTGAGTTAGGGTTGATTAATCCATTTTTATAAACTTTATTACCTATGCTTTGAGTAATGAATACATTAGAGAATGAAAACCAAAGTATTAGATAAAATATGAAAACATTTTTAGACATACTACAGCTAAAAGGGAAAATAGTGCAGGAAGGGGATTAGGCAGTATATGATAGAGGGATAAAAGAATGGAAGATTAATATAAAATAAATGAACAATGGGAATGAGTGACATGAAAATATTGTGGAATTACTATTGGATAAATCCATGGAAAAGATTAAAGTGTGATATTCTGAGTCTATTTTCTGTAATGAAAAAAGGTTAGTGCAAATGGAAGCACGTAAAGATGTTTTGTGCAGTCTTTTGATTAACACACTTCAAATTAAAGCTACAATGTAATGTAAACAGAAGAAAGTAAATGTAATTTGTGTAACTGTGCAGAAAAAACAGAACATTTTTTTAATATGGAAAAGATAGAAACTTTCAGAAATAATTGAGCATGCTTGAAAACAGGACAGTCTTCAGAGATTTGATGCAAATATGATTGTGTATGGTTCTATTTGCACACTTGGGAATGCTAAATGGGAAAAATATAGAAATGTTTTTGTATGTATTTGACCTTTATGGTTAGCCAGGTCTAATGAAGTATCATATAATAAAAAGTAGGAAGCATGTGATACTATGAAACAAACAGAAATACACTTGTGCATGAAAGAGTGGTGAGGGAATAAATTGTTAGATATTGTAAAGATTAGTGATGCTGGATGATTATGCTTTTCTATTTTATGCATTTTCTAAAGACAGGAGAGAGAGGAATTTTTAAATGATTAATGTTGATTGTTTATTGTCTGTAAATAAATGTTTCATTTTTAGAATACATTATAGAGATTCTAGTCTTCTTGAATATATTCCTATGAGCAGCACCACAGGGCAGTCACAGGAGAAGAATTCAATATGGAAGTGAATAACAACATTGATGAGTGTTCTAAACATCATAAAACAAATTAAGTTAAAAATGTTGCTGAGTTTGTGTATACTATGGCCATGAATTCATTACAGTTACAAGTCATCGATCTTTATGATAAAAATGTTGGAGATAAAGTTCTCCAAAGAATAATTGCTGAGGGGAACCAAAAGAAGGAGATATGCTGCCATTATCAGAGGTGATGAATTGATGAATAAGTACTTTCTGGTAAATTGAAGATACTTATTATCTCCTTAAGATCAACAACAAAATAAAAACATACATGTTTTAGCTATTGTGTATTCAGACAAAACCTGAGAAGTTTTTTTTTTCTTTAAAGCGATCCTCACAGTTGTTTAAAATATTTCACTCAGTGATACTTAACCTCCAGTGGTATATGATTTCACTTTTAGATGGCACTAGAATGTTAATATTTGGTATTCAAAAAACATCACAGCTTTTTTATGTCAGTAAAGCCCCATTTCTAGTGATCAAATGTTAAAAAAATGACAAAAAAATATAAGATACAATCCCAACATTCACTTATGAGTCTCTACCAGCCCATTTAGATTCTGTTTTGATGTTCCCAAACTATTTTCAGAGAACCATTGCCTCATCTTTGTGAAAAAAATGTATGTGTTATGTATGTAAGCATGTGATTTTTGGAAATACAATTAATGTATTGGTTTAGTACTTATTTTAAGGATATTAATATTATTTCTTTTTTCTTAAGCTGAATGATGTAGTTTTAATTTAATCAATATATCTGGCCTGATCATCATCATCATTAACAGCAACCCCCTTTATCCATTTTTTTATACTGAGTCAGGGTTTTGCATCATCTTTTGCCACCTCTCTCAGTTCATTGTCACTCGACCTACCTTCTGTCTTGATTGTCATAAGTCTTCTCTTTTACAATCCATCCATGAATTGGCTGGATGTATTTGTTTCCTCTAGCCTTCTTCCTATCTCTCACAAACTTTCTTCACCAAATCATCTCTTGCTTTCCTGCACATATAAAAAAACAAATTCATTGGTTCTACCTGACCATCTCTGCAATTGCAGCTGCATTGGCTTCTTGTTTGATGTCTTTGCTTCTTCATCTGCCCTCATTCCTTCATCTTACCACCCACCTCAGGTACTTCATCTCTATCAAATCAAGCTTCCTCAAGCTTCATCATCTGTTCTGCCTTGACTGCCCTAATTTATTTGATATACAAAAACATTGGTTTTACCACTGTTTTATACACCTTAGTTTTCAGCGTCTTTGACATTCTTCTATCCATCAACACTCTTGACACTCTGTGCCAGCTGGCTGCAACTGAAATCTGATACATGTCCATTCCCAATGGTAACCTCTTTGTAAGTATAAACACTGTCTGTTAATGTGTTATTCAGTCCTTGTACATTGGCTGCAGTAATTTTTGAAATGTTTACAGGATTGCAAAACAATTGCAGGATTTCCCAAATCTGCTTTCTATGCATTTTGTCATATGCGTTTTCAAAGTCTAGGAATGCGCAGTTGGACTTTTTCCTTATCTCCTGTTTCTTCTCTACTATCTTCCTCTCTGCGTACATTGGGTCACTTGTTCTTTATCCCAAGTCTGAACTGCTTTTCTCGCATTTTTATTCATAATATTGTGTGCATCATCCATCACCCACTCCAGTGCTTTCATGCAGTATTTCAGGAGTTTGATGCCCATGAGCTAGCCAAAGATGTGAATGTCACTTTTATTTTTGTACACTGGTATTAGAATGCATAATCACTGGCAAACACCCATGTCCATTTTTGCCAGCACTGCTCAACATGAGTATGATCATCTTCAAGAAATGTTTACAGTCTAGCCCTAATGCATAGTCTATGATATATGTTCTGCATTCTGGAGGATACTGCATCAGTAGCTGATACCTAACTTGGTTGATTTATACAACACCTACCTGATAGGCAACACCTGGAGAATATACTGCTGCAGACAACTCCATTCAGTTTTGGCATACTCTGTTGGCATACCTGTCAGGTTCAATTGAGAAGGTCATGTTTGAACTCTGTATCTTCCATCCTTAAGGTGTAATCATCTTGCGGAATGAACCCTATGGCAACATGGGGACAATAAGCAAACTCTATGCAGGTAAAAATGAAGGTAACGATTGAAGCGTGTACCTTGTGCCTATGAAGAGAAGACCCTCCTCGTTATGCTACCAGTGCCTGTGGATGTGTGGCCTGAATATAAACTTTAATAATATAGATTAGTATTGTCTACATACATATGAAACCAGGTGTAATAGGAATCACATGAGAAAAATTTGAAAGTTGAGAATTGACAAAAGATTGCTAAATGTTTTAGTACAAGCTGTGTGCACTTTCAAGAAGGTTTGTTTATAATTGCATTTTAAATCCGCAAGCCTGGGTTGAAGCTTTCTAGCTTTTAGAAACTGGAAACAAACTAGATTAATTTTTCAACATTTGATAGGATATTATCAAATTAAGCAGTATAAAAAGAATTACCTAAATCATACAGAGGTTGCTAATACAAAAAGAGGTGATTATGTGTTTTTGTTATTATCCATTTAAAGGAATGTATTTTATAGAAACAAAGATTATAGAGATTTTGTTTTATTAGAGTTGTCTTTGATTGTGGTTTCTCATAGTATTTAGGAAAGATAGAATTTGATTTAAAAACAGTATTTTTGTTCACATTATTTGCTTTATTTTCTTTGCAATTTCAACTTTTCCACTGTCTGTCTTGTTACTAATTTGCCCATGAACTGTGGAAATGTATTTGTTTTAGTGAAGTGCTCTATGTGTAGTAAAGTAATGATTTTTTTCAATTTACCTTTTCCAATGGTTGTGTGATTTTGGGGGAAATTTACACAAGTAAGAGAATGGGACATTCCATGTTTGTGGATTTTTACATTTTAGTTTTGATTATATTGGGTTCCTTTTTTTTAAATAGGCTTTTAAGTGCCATGTAACATATGAAAAGTGAGCTACAATGCATCTTTGCTTTGAGGGAAACATCCATCTATCCACAACCCCTTTTTCCAATTTTTGCACAGGGGGTCAGGGTGTCACTTCAACTGGAATAATCATCTCATACCGAGATATAATAACAGTTGATATACCCATTGCAGCTGAATTATTATGTTTATAGCGTGAGGATCAGAAAGGATCCCAGTATGTCAAAATGCTAAAAAAGTTATGTTTGTCAGGATGGAAAATATTTGGTAAATGATTCAATAACAGACTTTAAGATACTCCATCAGGCACAGCGGGCTATTTTAGACAGGACTATAGTGCAGTACTGACTGCAAATTGTAGCTTGTGCAGTGGCTGTTACCAGACACAAATACAATATAAACAATGATCTGCCAGGGAGCTTTGTAGCACTGCAGTGATAAGGAACCAATGTCCTCAACATATGCCATAGGATATCATCTTCCTGCAGATAGCACACACACACACACACACACACACACACACACACACACACACACACACACACACACACACACACACAGATACACTTATATATAAATATATATATATCCACACATATATATGTGTGTGTGTGTGTGTGTGTGTGTGTGTGTGTGTGTGTGTGTGTGTGTGTGTGTGTGTGTGTGTATATATATATATATATATGTATATATATATATATATATATATATATATATATATATATTTGGGTCTACTTCACATAATCGAACATCCAAATGTTCGACTTTCATATGGCCAAGATCATACAATCGAAAATGTGCATGTTCGACAATGTGAAAGAAAAAGAAACAAAAAAAAAAAACTAAACAGTGCTGGGGGGGGCACTCCTGCACTCCCCCTACACCCCCCCACTATTTAAATATACCAACTCCGATATTGCAGTACATTGCAGTAAAGGGAAATCTTCTCATTCCATGCTTGATGGATATCCCGATTCAGACCGTTCGAACTTTTAAAAGTTCGATCATATGGTCTCGGCCATATGAAAGTCGAGCTTTTAAAAGTTCGATCATTATATATATATATATATATATATATATATATATATATATATATATATATATATATATATATATATACTGTCTTTATATATATACTTTCTGTTACCTAAGAAGTTAAGTTTGTGATTGTTTCTGCCATTTCACACTGAGCTAATCAAAGGAAAGACACTGAGCAAACTCGGATCTATAATATATACATTAAGTATCCTTTTTTTTTGCTTATTTTTATGAGTTATTTATAGCACTTTGTCTACTGCATACTTTTCTAGCTAGTTTCACTGTGTGCGAGGTATTAACTGGAAATTGTCCACTTTTATTAAACATCTGGTTAGGTTGTTTGATTCTGATCTCCTGCCAAGGAGAGTGTCATAAAACTTGATTGCAGTTAAAAGCTTTCTCTAGAGGCTCTTTTATTTGTTTAAAACTTTCATTTAAAGGCTCACTGCTGCTTTTATGCTGTGAGAGACATTTTTTCAGTTAGTTTCCCACCTTCCCTCTCTGTTTGTATGTTGTTCTTATAGTTGGTTGCTTTGCATTTGCCCGCCCCTACTGTAAATTTGATCTGGGACACTTCTCCCAGTCTAGTGTTATTACCTCATTCAACCTAATAAAGGGAGAACATTTGAGAAGGCCAACCCAGTTAGTTTCTGCTCTTCCTTTCTTTCTTTCCACTTAAACAAATTTAAGCTAGTTTCCTGTGGGTAGTCTAGTCTGGATACAGATTTGCTGTGCCCAGGACTGTTTGTGAGCTTCTGTGCCCCCAAGCCTTTCTGTGTTGGAGAGAAGCTTTCTAGCTTAATTTTGTTTCTTAGAACTGGCCAGTTTTCTAGTTTCAGTACTCAAGTCTGTTTCTTTAAGCTCAGCACTTGTTCAGATCTCGTTGTAAGATTAAATAAGCTACAAATTACTACAGCACTCAACTTTCCTCACTTCTCTAGAGGAAAACAGTTTCTAATACTTAACAAATAAGCACCTATCCAGGCATGTCTAAGGGTCAGCTCCCGGTGTGTTTTCTCCTGTCTACTTGATGAATCTGGGCATCTTGAGGCAATGCAGCAATTGCCTCATGTACACAGACAACCCTCTCCTCCTACCACCCAACACTACAACCTGTGAGAGATGCAATTATATAGCCAAACTGGAAGCAAAGCTCTCTTCACCCAAGACTGGACTAGATAGTCATGAGGAGAAGGTAAACACTTGCTCCACACCACACTCATCACATAGTCACTCAAAACCTACCCCACCAAAACACACACATAGAAACACAAAACTCACACCTACATTCGCAGAGGCTCTCAGTAAAAACCTGCCCAAGCAACAGGGACCTCCAAAGCAGAAATACAAGCAACCTCCACCTTCCCAACACAACCCAAATGACACATAGCCCACAAATTCAGTGTGCCACTCAACCACAGCCCATAAGGCATAACAACGTACCCAAAACTCTAGTCATAGGTGGCTCTATAGTCAGGCAAACTAACATTCCACTCACCAGGCTAAACAAGGAGAAAGTTTCTGTCAGGTGCCTGTCGTATGCCAGGATTCACCACATAATGCATGCACTCAGGTCACTCCACAAGTACAAATATGACTCTGTCATTATCCATGTTGGTGTGAATGACCTGAGACATACCTCCCTGGACTACATGAAAAGGAACATGGAGGAGCTGTCTGATCTTGTAGCCCAGGCAGGTAGCCCTGAGTAGCATCCTTCCATCACCCAGAATGATACCACAGTACAAAGATAAAATGATTGACTTCAACGATTGGCTAATTTTTTGGTGTCATTCTAAGGGGTTTGTCTGCCTGGGATGACATGATCGACAAACACGATGCTTTGCCACAGATGGCCTGCACCTGTCTCCCCTGGGATTCCAGATACTGGCTAAGGTTCTAGCCACCCCTATAGTGCCTTTTTTAGGCAAGGTTAAAATGACAAATTCACCACCATAACAGGTACAAGCAAGCAAAATCTGAGGGTATTGCTACTCAGTGCTAGAAGTCTAAACCTCATAATGCACTCACTTGTGACACTTCATAAAATGGAGAACATCGACATCTTTGCAATGACAGAGACCTGGTTCAAGGCTTCAGAGAGTACCCCTGCATTACCAGACTATAACTCATACCACACCTTTCGGCCACCTAACCTGGTTCAAAACACTAAAGGTGGAGGCGTGTCCATATTCATTAAGGATATCCACACCTCCAGGCTAGTTGCTAAGCATAATGTATCCAAGATTATCCAAGTGCAACTAATTCTGGGCAAGACCGCAATCCAAATTGCAGCTTGCTACAGATCCCCCCCACATGCCCTAGGATTCCCACTCCTCATTTCTTGATACACTGGAAAATATTAGGGTACAACCTAACACCCTAATAATGAGTTATTTCAACTACCCTACCATTAACTGGGAAAACTACTCATGTACCAACTATTGTGCTCAACGTTTTCTGGAATTCATAAATTCCAATGCCTTGGATCAACTTATCCACACCCCCACCAGGGGCAGCAATATCCTAGACCTGGTTATTACCAACATGGGCAAACAATGCTCCACACCAGAGGTCAATTCTTCATTGGTCACATCCGACCACAAGCTAATCACCCTAGTCATCCACATCCCTCACCCAACCCCCATTAGGGAAACCACCGTAAAAAATTTCTCCAAAGCCAACTTCATGCTTCTTAAGCAGAAGTGGCAAACATCATGATACCCATGCTGACGGACAATAGAGGTATGACTGCTGAATCCTGCACAAATGCACTTTATAAGCACTTACATGAGTGCATGGATCATGCAATCCCTAACAGAACCAACATGCTATCCTCCAAAAAAAGGAAGCCAAGTTGGTGGTCCCCTGCCATAAACACACTCTACAACAGAAGAACTAAACTGTTGCAAAAAAAGAGTAAAATCCCATGATTGGAGGAACTCCTTGGTTAGCCTCAGTAAGAAGCTGAGATCCCTCATAAAATCCTCCAAAGCTAGTTATGAAAACAAAATCGCCAATGACTCTAAAGACAACCACAAAGCATTCTATAAGCTATGTCAAGAATCTCAATGGCAACACTCTGATCTGCTCTGAGTTACAGCACAATGACACTAAATATACAGAACCAACTGATATTGCCAACATCCTGGCAGATAGGTTCAGTGCTAACTTTACCCCCCTTATCATCCGCTAAAGGGCCCATCTCTATACCGGAAGAATGCAACATTCTTGTAATCACCGCTGCACAAGTAAACAACACACTCTCCAAAGCCAAGAACACAGCATCCATGGGATCTGACAACATCCAAGGCTGTGTTCTACATGAACTACAGAACAAACTGGCACCCCTCCTAAGTATCATGTTCAATCATAGCCTCACCTCAGGCTGTGTGGCCACTGAATGGTGCACAGTGACTGTTATCCCACTCCACAAAGGGGGAGCCACCAAAGACCCTGGAAACTACTGTCTCCTTACCCTGACGAGCCTGGTCTGCAAGGCTATGGAATGTATCATCATGGAACTTATAACCAATGACATTGGTAATCTCCAAACTTTGGACCCCACCAAGTTTGAGTTTGTAAAAGTCAGATCATGTCTCTTAAATCTGATTGAAGTGGTCACCAAAGCCGTAGATGAGGCTAAGGTGGTTCACACAGCCTATCTAGATCTCACCAAACATTTTGACACCATCCCCTACTCTGGAATTATAGATAATCTCACTAAACTAGGTATAAATCCCTATGTCACAAGATGGGTTGCCAACTGGCTCACTGACAGAACCCACACTTTGAAAGTAGCAGACTCCAAATCCAACTTCGGACCAGTGACAAGTGGAGTACCACAGGGTTCAGTCATGGGTCCTCTCCTGTTTGGGATCTACTTCTCTGAAGTACAGTCTAGCACAGAAGTTCTTTGGCTAATGAAGTTTGCAGAGGACTGCAAACTAGGAGCCATAATCAAAACTCCAAAAGATGTGGACATCCTACAAAAGAGCCTCGCTGAGACAGATGCCTGGTGTCAAAGCCATGGCCTCAAGCTCAATGCCAAAAGTGCATTGCCATCCCTTTTGGTAAAAACTCTGTACCCATGAACTACCACATAGGCGGTAGTTTACTTAACACAAAAAGTGTGATAAGAGACCTTGGGACACAGGTGGACAGTAGTCTCTCCTTTGATAATCACATTGCCACAGTAGTCAGGAAATCCTTCTACGTGGCACCCCTCATCACAAAAGGTTTCATTGTTCCCCTCTACTTGTCACTCATTAGACCCATTATAGAGTACAACGCCCCTTTAAGTATGTACCTCACAAGACATCTACAACAACTGGAAAGGCCACAGAAATACCTCACAAAGAGGATTATCTGCATCAAACAGATGCCTTACACAGACCGTCTCAAAAAACTGCAGCTTTATTCTGTCGCATATTGCCTACTCAGAGGCAATCTCTGCCTAACACACAAAGCTATGTCAAACCCAGAGCTTTTGGACATGCTTCACTTAAAGAAATCCCAATTCCTCTGAGATACATGCTCTAGGAACCTAAAGCTTTACCACAACTATCAGAACATGCTGGCGGGATAGATTCCTGTCCCGAAACTTCCCATATTCTGGAACAAACTAACTATCTATATCAAACAAAGCTCCTCATTAGCAGTCTTCAAGAAAAATCTTGATGATTGGATGGGAGATAGGAAATTCACCCCAGGGATCACTTCTGTGGCTCTGCTCAACAGTGGCACAGGAAAATAATTTTCTTGGGTGGTGAAAGCCAGGGTACCTTTTGGCTAGGCTTATATAAGCCCTAGGGCCAATAGCCTAGTACCTACCTATGAACCTATATATATATATATATATATATATATATATATATATATATATATATATATATATATATATATATATATATATATATATATATATATATATATATATATATATATATATATATATATATATATATATATATACATACATACATACATACACTGGACAGTGACATGAACATCTGACAAGGTGACTGCTGTGATAGAGCTTGTAACATTCTTTTGCCTGAGTGCTTTGGAAGCCAAAGTGACTGACAGCATTACAATGCCTGATGTACATATAGCATGCATATGTGACAAATATGAGATCATTGCAATCTACTAATAATGGGATGTATTTTCCAGCTAGATATCAGTGTGAAAATATCTGCAGAGCGATATATCTTTAAGATTACTCTGCACTGTATTGGTAGATACATACATTCACTGAAAATAGCATAACATACTGCCTGACTGTGGAAGGCCAGCAGTTGCTTTCATATCCTGAAAGGCACAGATGTTCACAGTTATACTTTGTTTCCTTCCCACGAAATAACTTTCTAATTCTGCCACATACCTAGGTCTGAACTTAACCTTCTAAGATTCCTGATCAAATATCTTTCCATAACAGATGAATATGGTTCTTTATTTGAGGACCTCCCCCATCCCATATCCACTATATTCATTGACCTGCTGTATCTCAATCACTTAATCAGCACAAGTTATTCTGATATACAGGATAATCACAACAGGGAGAAGGGATCAAATTCTGAGTGTTTCTTACTGGGGCACCATATGCTACTCCAGGCTATAGCATGTGATTCAGTAATGGAAGCTTAAGTGCATGTCTCATTCTTTACCATAAAGGTATACAACTCACATTCATATGTCATAAATACCTTTCAGATCTTCACCTGGCATCAGCACAATGAAGATTGTCTGGTGCCTCTGATTAGCAGATAAACAGATGTCTGCAGCACACCAAGAATATGGAGGGTGTATCTGAACAGGAATGGGAATATATGTCCAGAACAGTATGCACTGACAAACTCAAAGGAGTCTGGCCACCTGCATTAAGATGGGTCTCATTTAAGGAATTGAGCATGACTGGATTCATGGGTGACAGATTTCTGTTGGGCTTCTTCTTGCATTTGTGCTGTGAATGTATTCATATGCTGCATGCACAGTGTGATCTCCTGTAAGGTATGTCTTAACATGGAGGCCATGTTTTTGTTATTTGCCCGCATTTCACACACACACACACACACACACACACACACACACACACACACACACACATATATATATATATATATATATATATATATATATATATATGTGTGTGTGTGTGTGTAGAGGAAATAAAAAGTTATAATTTGTGTTGATGAACCACAATGGCAACCCCCTGTGCACTAATACTGATGTAAACCTACCTTATACCTATGAATGGTCTGATGGAAGTTGCCATAGTTTAATCTCATTTTACAGTCAAGGCATGCCTCTTTTTTTTTTTTTTGCAATACTTTGCACTCAGAAAGTACCTTTTTGTACATGAACATATAGTTTAATAACTATCTCATCACAATCTTGCAATTAACTGCATAATGACGTGCAATTAGACTACTTTAACTTCCTAAGTTATTACTAACTCTGACATGACCACAAGTATTTATTTTTGCTATAACACCCCTTGATATTTGTTCACAGCCATCTTTTTTTAGAATCTGATTTTCATGTTAGAATAGACATAGAATGGACACAGCAACTTATGCAGTCCTTTCATTCAGACTCACAACTGCAATTCCTGATTCCCTGTTAATCTTCTAAAGACTGTAATTGTTATTCTTGGAAAACAAAACCAACAATTCAAACATACTAACTCGAGATCATGTAGGTTTTGAGTGCTGCACAGAGATAAACAAGTCATGTCTGGTATCTTATCTAGTTCTTAGGTAGAGCCTTCAGAACTTGTCATTTGCAGATTTAAAAAGGTAGGGGGCAGTATAATCTGAGAATACTGCAGGGTAGTGGAAGGTAAAGTTTGAGCTGAAAATGTCTGCTAGCAAATTGGCTATGTTCCTTGGGTCCAGCTTTGTGATATTATTTACTATTAGCTCTGCACAGTGCTGGGCATCGTTTTTGAGATTTCTAACATGATTAAAGACGGTAATGCTGACTACATTAATTATTTAGGTTTACAAAATTTATGAAAATCTTCTTTTAATAGCTCAAACCTTCAAATGGGGATGGCATATAACATGGGTGCACTGCTTAAAGTATATGATTCATTAGGCATCATTAAAATGTGTTTGCCAGCTTCCATTTCTTTTCCATTCCCTATCCTCAGGTTTCAGAAATTTAACAGAAGATCTACTTAAATCAGAGTTCTTCCTCCTCACACCATTACATTAACAGAAAAAAAAATGCTAAAGAAGGAGACAGCTGGTAAATCATTTCTATATACCTTCATTCATAAGTTAGTATTTCATTTCACAGATCACTATTATTTAGACAAAGATCTGCTAGATTCCATGATAGTAAAACTAACTAAATTTACCCAGTTCCTCATACTGTAGCAAGAAAAGCAGATGCTTCTAAACAGTTTCCTCAAAATGAAGTCTTGAAGAGATTCTGATTGCTTTTAATTGTGGTCACTGTTAGGTGAACTACAAACTACTGGGACCCTTTACATTAAATGTACATTATAAACAGGGCTGTACATTTTCTTATACACATCTAAATTTCTGCTGTTCCAGAAATAAGAGTTATGGTCTACAAACTTTAAAAATCCTCCAGAGCTTTTGCAAACATTTAAGAAAAAAACAGCTGCTTTCTAAACCCAGATCTACAATGGACAAACCATATAAAGCTCTTTACTTAAGTTGGTTAAAACCGTATGTGCTTTTAATGCCACTCAACTTCTTTACAGAAGAAAGCAGAACAAATCCAAAAATAATGGGGGGAGAGTTAGAGGGCCAAAATCAGGCCACTTGTTACATATTCCTTGTATAAGCATAGTAAATCACTAGAATAATATTCTCTTTTCCCGCCTTTGCTGAACTAGATTAGTCCAGATTTCAAGTTTTGCTGAATTCCGGACTGTGGTATAGTTTCCTGTGTTGCCCATATCCTTACTTGGATAGGAGGAAGCCTCTCTGTTCACCAGTGAGAGTGGGGAGCTTTGAACAGCCTATCTGTCCCTGGAGGAGTGGTCTCAGCCCTGAAACTAGTAGCTTATTGGCCGTTTTGGGTCAATTCCTATCTCTTTCAGTTTCCCTGCTTTAAAACACGCATTTGCGCGGTTTTGCGCCAGTATACAACTCAGCACAGCTCCTCGTGGTGTCCTGCAGAGTGATACAGGCAACAGGGAGACCCAAGAGAGACTTTTCCAGATTTAAGTATTTTTTCTGTTTTTTTTTTGCTCCGACTGCCTTTTCCTGCCTAAAAAGCAAATTTCTAACTGATCTGTGCTTTAAAAAGTTTAAATTGCATTTGCCTTCTGCTTTTTACAGTTTTTGCACTTGTTTTATATCAATTTAAGACATTTTTGTATTGTATAACTGTTGTAGGCTACACACTAAAGTGTGCTAGCCTGTTTATAGCATTTACAGTGTTTTCTGTGTGTTTTTCTGCTATTTCCTGAAAAAAAAAAATTCTCTTTTCCTACCTTTGCTAAACTAGATTAGTCCAGATTTCAGGTATTGCTGAATTCCGGACTGTGGTATAGTTTACTGTGTTGCCCATATCCTTACTTGGATTGGAGGAAGCTTCTCTGTTCACCAATGAGAGTGGGGAGCTTTGAGCAGCCTATCTGTCCCTGGAGGAGTGGTCTCAGCCCTGAAACTAGTAGCTTATTGGCTGTTTTGGGTCAATTCCTATCTCTTTCAGTTTCCCTGCTTTAAAACCCGCATTTGCACGGTTTTGTGCCAGTATACAACTCAGCACAGCTCCTCATGGTGTCCTGCAGAGTGATACAGGCAACAGGGAGACCCAAGAGAGCCTTTTCCAGATTTAAGTATTTTTTCTCTGTTTTTTTGCTCCGACTGCCTTTTCCCGCCTAAAAAATTGAATTTCTAACTGATCTGTGCTTTAAAAAGTTTCAATTGCATTTGCCTTCTGCTTTTTACAGTTTTTGCACTTGTTTTATATAAATTTAAGTCATTTATGTATTGTATAACTGTTGTAGGCTACACACTAAAGTGCGCTAGCCTGTTTATAGCATTTACAGTGTTTTCTGTGTGTTTTTCTGCTGTTTCCTGAAAAAAACAAACAAAAAAAAAATTCTCTTTTCCCGCCTTTGCTGAAATAGATTAGTCCAGATTTCAGGTTTTGCTGAATTCCGGACTGTGATATAGTTTCCTGTGTTGCCCATATCCTTACTTGGATAGGAGGAAGCTTCTCTGTTCACCAGTGAAAGTGGGTAGCTTTGAACAGCCCATCTGTCCCTGGAGGAGTGGTCTCAGCCCTGAAACTAGTAGATTATTGGCAGTTTTGGGTCAATTCCTATCTCTTTCAGTTTCCCTGCTTTAAAACCCGCATTTGCGCGGTTTTGCACGATTTCGCGCATAGCGCAGCATCGGGCAGCGCCGCTTAGATGGGTTTAAACTATTCCCGACTCCACAAATTCTGCTCTTCACTTTTTCCCATAGAACTGTTCTAAATCTCAAAGTAAGTTCTCTATTTTCATTCTAAAGCCCTGCAGTTGCTAGTATATGTAATCTTATAAGTAAGCACTAATAAATTAAAGCACTACACCCTCTTATACTCCCTTTAAGTACTTGTCTCCCTATTGGTCCTTTTTGATCAGTCAAAAAGTAGTTCCTTATACTATTCTGGCATGTCCAAAAGTCAGTTTATGGTTTACTCTCCAGTCCAGCTGGTGAATCTGGGAATCTTAAGGCAATGTTACAACTGCCTTATGTACACAGACTACCCTCTCCTCCTCCCAGCAAGGTAAAATATATGTGAGAGATGCAACTATATAGCCAAACTGGAGGTTGAGCTCTCTCAACCCAGTACTGGTGCAGTCAGTCAGGAGGAGAAGGTAACCACACACACCACAAATCCAGTCTCACATAGACCTATCGCAACAGCAAACCAAACACATAAACACACAAAAACATACTCAGAGGCTCTAAATAAAAATCTTCCCAAGCAGCAGAGACCTCCAAAGCAGACATCCAAGCAACCGCTACTCCACAACAATACCCACGTATCACATAGTTCACCAAGTCAATGTGCCACACAGTCACAGCCCTTAAGGCTAAACAACACACCTAATACACTTGTAATTGGTGACTCTATTGTCAGACACACTGACGTCCCACTCACCAGGCTGAACAAGAGAAGGTCACTGTAAGCTGCCTTTCGGGTGCCAGGATCCGCCACATAACACAAGCACTCAGGTCACTCCAAAGAAAGTACAAATATGACTCCGTCATTGTCCATGCTGGTGTGAATGACTTGAGACGTATCTCCCTGGACTACATGAAAAGAGACATAGAGGAGCTCTGTGATCATGTAGCCCAGGCCGGTATGACCTTGACCTTGAGTAGCATCTTACCCTCACCAAGAATTATGCCACAGTATAAAGACAAAATGATCAATTTTAACAATTGGCTAAAGCATTGGTGTCATTCAAAGGGGATCCAGTGTCTGTCAGCCTGGGATGATATGCTCGACAAGCCACGTTGCTTCGCTAGGGATGGCTTGCACCTGTCACCCCTGGGCTTTCGAATATTGGCTAAGGCTCTTGCCACCCCCATAGTGCCTTTTTTAGGCAAGGCTCAAAAGACAAACCCACCTCCATAGAAAACACAAGGAAAAAGAAACTAAGGGTAATGCTGCTCAATGCCAGAAGTCTAAACCTCAAGATGCATGCACTCGAGGCTCTCCTCAGTATGGAGAATATCGATATCTGTGCAGTAACAGAAATCTGGCTCAAGGCTCCTGAGAGCACCTCAGCACTACCAGGTTATACCTCATACCATGCTTTTCGGCCCCAAAACTCGGACCGAACCACAAAAGGAGGGGGAGTATCCATATTCATCAAAGATACCCACACCTTCAGGATAGTGGCACTGCACGAAGCATCGGAGACCATCCATGTGCAACTAACAGTGGGTAAAACTGCCTTTAAATTTGTAGCCTGCTGCAGATCACCCTCCCAAACTCAGGAACCCCACTCAGCTTTCCTGAGAACACTGGAGAATATGAAGGTCTCTCCAAAAACCATCATATTTGGTGACTTCAACTACCCAAACATAGACTGGGAGCCCTACTCAAGCCCCAACACTCTAGCCCAACGGTTCCTAGAATTTATAAACTCAAATGCTATGGAACAACTGGTCACCACTCCCACAAGAGGGGAAAACATATTGGACCTGATCATCACCAACATGGGGACTCAATGTTCCATACCAGAGGTATACCCCTCGTTGGTAAGATCTGACCTTAAGTTAATCTCACTGAGCATCCATACCCCATCCCCAACCACAACCAAGGAAACCACAGTGAAGAACTTCTCAAAAGCAAACTTCACTCTTCTCAAAACCGAGGTGGAATCCGTCAAAGCCCCCAGGCCAGTGGAAAATACGGCCCAAACCGCAGAATCCTTTACAAGCACATTCTATGGACACCTACAGGAATGCATGGATCATGCTATCCCAAATAAAACCAAGACTCACTCCTCCAAAGGCAGGAGACCTGTCTGGTGGACCCCAGCCATAAATAAACTATACAACAGAAGGAGGAAATTACTACATGATAGAGCAAAATCCCAAAAAGGGAAGGCATCTCTGATCAGTACTAGCAAGAAACTACGATCCCTCATAAAATTATCTAAGGCCAGCTTCGAAAGAAAAATTGCACAAGACGCTAAAGATAATCACAAGGCCTTCTTTAGTTATGTCAGGAACTTGGGTGGCAATTCCCAGATATGCTCTGAGTTAGTGTAAAATGACAAAAATTACACTGAACCCACAGACATTGCGAACATCCTGGCAGACAGGTTCAGTGCAAACCCCCCCTTCCCCCCCAAAAGAGCAAATGTCTATCCCAACAGAGTGTAGCCTCCCTTACATCACAGATGCACTGGTGAGAGCTGCCCTCTCCAAAGCAAAAAACACAGCATCAATGGGACCGGATGGTGTCCCGGACTGAGTCTTACACGAGCTCCAAGAAGAACTGAAGCCTCACATAAAGTCACTGTTCATCTCAGCCTTACTACAGGATATGTACCCAAGGAATGACGTACAGGAACAGTGGTCCCACTCCACAAAGGTGGTGCCACAACAGACCCCGGTCTGCAAAGCTATGGAGTGTATCATCATGGAACTCATAAACAAAGACATTGGGAACCTCCAAACACTGGATCCTACCCAATCTGGCTTTGTTAAGGGCAGATCTTGCCTCTTGAACCTGGTCGACTTCTTTGAAAAAGTCACCAAGGCCATAGATGAAGGGAAGGTAGTTCACACAGCCTACTTGGAACTCGCAAAAGCCTTCGACACAATACCCCACTTGGACATCATAAATAAGCTCACCAGCTTAAATTTCAACCCCCTATGTCACAAGATGGGTTGCAAACTGGCTCAGGGATAGAACCCACATGGTCAGAATTGCAGGTGCCATGTCAGACTCTAAACCAGTTACAAGTGGCATCCCACAAGGCTCAGTCCTGGGAACTCTCTTGTTCGGTATATATTTCTTTGAGGTACAGGCTGACATGGGAGGACTATGGCTGACCAAGTTCACAGATAACTGCAAACTGGGTGCCATAATCGACTCTCTGACTGACACAAGCATCCTCCAGAAGGGTCTCAAAGAGATGGATAACTGGTGCCAGAGCCATGGCCTAAAGCTAAATGCCAAAAAGTGCATAGTCATTCCCTTTGGGAAAGACAAAGTGCCCACAAATTACCACATAGGTGGTAATCCATTAAGTACGGAAGAAGTAATTAGGGATTTGGGGACCCAAGTAGATAGCAATCTCTCCAAACACAAAGCACCAGTGGAGGAAATAAAGCCCAGTCCTTTCTTTAAATTCCAATTTAATGCCAAATAGCATGACAAGTCAATCCAGCAAAGCAAGATACCAACAAAAAACTCTGGCACACTAACGCTGTCTATGTCTCCACACTGCTTTTTTATAGTAACTTCCTCAGATGCAAATGAATACATATACAGAGCACACCTCACTTTTATATACATACACATAACAAACTTTCATTGTTCTTTAATATTTAATTGATGATCAAAAAAAAACCTTTTTTTTATTCTAGTGTTGAAAGGAGATAATTATTCATTGTAAACTCAAAAGGCTTCTTTTACAACTGGTAAAAAATAATAGAGATGATAAAAAAAATAAAATACATTTTCCAAATTTTTTCCTTTTATATACCATTTCCAGCAGTAAAATAATGAAAGGCATATTTCTTTTCTCATAAAATTACGCTGCCCTTTTTTTTCTACTGGAGCCAAAGACACTATATTATTCAAGCCAGGCGGATTATAGGACTCAAAATGGAGTTGCCATAACACTCCTTTAATTGTATTCTGTCCTCTACTCCCAAGACCCCCTCTGACCATCTTTTGTCTACCAAGGAAGAACAAAGAAGAGTTCTTTAACTTTCATTCATTATTATGTATGTCTGTTTTATTATTATTATTATTATATATTTTGCTCTGAGAACAGGTGAAGGAGAGAAATTTAGTCGTTGGATATATACTCCATAAAAGATATAAAACTCATCCAGGTCTCAACCCATAAAGAAAGACTATCATCTCTATATCTTATAATAAGCACACAAAAAACCTTAAACTGAGAATTCAAATATTTTTTTTGTCATTTTGTTGACAAAATAAACGATAGCAATCTCTCCTTTGACAATCATGTTGCCAAAGTGGTTAGAAAATCCTTCTATATAGCCCACCTTATCATGAAAGGTTCACATCTAGATCAAGAGAGGTCATTGTGCCCCTCTACTCATCACTCATCAGGCCCATAATTGAATACAATGCCCCATTTTGGATGTACCTTACCTGACACCTGCAGCAACTGGAAAGACCCTAAAAGTACCTCACCAAGAGGATCAAGGAACTCAAACAGATGCCCTATGCAGTTAGGCTAAAGAAACTCCAGCTCTACTCAGCTGCTTACCGCCTACTCAGAGGCGATCTATGCCTGACATATAAAGCCATGTCCAAACCAGAATTAATGGACATGCTCCACCTCAGGAAATCCAAATCCCTTAGAGCTACATGCTCCAGGGACTTAAACCTCAGCACAGAAATAAATAGGGCATGCTGAAGGGACAGATTCATATCCCAGAGGCTCCCCTCACTCTGGAACAAAATCCCAATCCATGTTAGGCAGAGCGCCTCAATGACCCTCTTCAAGAGAAATCTTGACGAGTGGATTGGAGATTGTAGGTTTACCCCGGGATCTCTTCTGTGTCCCTACTAGACAGAGGCACAGTAAACTAACCTTAAAAGGGCTATCTTCTGTGACCTACTATACAGGGGCACAGTCAACTAATCTAAAAGGGTGGAGAAAGCAAAACACACTCTGGCTAGGCTTATAAATGCCCTAGGGCAGATAGCCTAGTATCAACCTATGAACCTATGAACCTATGAACCTATGAAAAGGCTTTGCATAAGCATGGATTTTTTAAAGGATATGAAGTCTAGAACACAAATGCTTATTACTATTTAATGACTGCAATCCTCAACTATTGACCAAAAGCCTGCAAATTGTATGAGGAACATACAAGAAATCTCAGGTGAAAAAATCTAGACATTCTTCAAAATTCTGGACAGATAAGTGGCATGGCTTACATATTATAAAATAAACAAGACAGTTGCAAGCTCCTGTAGAAATCTAGATAAACTGGTGGTTTAAATGTTTCTAAAGAGTTAAACAACATTGTAAAACACATAATTTTGCAGAATTTCCAAAAGACTCACAGTATATTCTAAAATCTAAAGTAGGCTTTCTTAGTCTGGACATCAAAGAGGATGGTGCTAGATCAAACTTTGCATCTGGCCTGACTTTTTTAATTTTAAAACAGCTAAAATTAGATGATAACTTGAGAAATATGGATATTGCTAGAAATATAATCAATCTGATATGAGTTGTAGAGGTAAATCCTGCTACCATTGTTCAGATGATGTGGCATGAACTATTAATATAAATGATATGATATATATATATATATATATATATATATATATATATATATATATGTATATGTATATATATATATATATATATATATATATATATATATATATATATATATACATATATGGGTGTCTAGGATTATTCACTGAATGCACATTTCACTGAAACACATTTGACTGTGCACAATTCATTGAAATTTCAAGTCACTGAAAACATAATTCACTGAAACACATTTCACTGAAAGTTAAATATGGACTTTTCCCCACTGTTGTGCAACCCTGGAGTTAGTATATATAGTAAGGGGGGTGAGGTCTGTGCCCCCCACATTTGGGGGTGTGGGGGGCATAGCCCCACCTATTTTAAATATTCTGAACTATATACATGGATACTTGCAATTACAATAAATTACTCTTTTCTGAACATAATATATATCCAAACTATGTGGGGGGCTATGCCACCCACACCCCTCTTACTATATATACTAACTCCAGGGTCGCACTACAGTAAGGAAAAGGCCATATGTAACTTTCAGTGAAATGTTACTAATCCAAAAAGAATGAATGCCCTCTAGACAAAACCAATAACAAAAAAAAAAAAAGTGCAAAGGACTCGGAGAGAAGCAAGTTCGTGGTTTCTCTTCGAGTCCTTTGCACTCCTGTTTTTTTTTTGTTTCAGTGAAATGTGCTTTCAGTTAATAGTCCTAGACCCATACACACACACACATATATATATATATATATATATATATATATATATATATATATATATATATATATATATTGCTATGCATTTCTATTTATTATTCTATGCATTTGTGAATTATATAATCCCACTGGAAAGAAGTTTCCCTTTTCAGGGTTGACTAAAAGCACTATTTGGCTAATTGAATTGGTTAGAGTTACACAGAAGGCAGATGGACATGGAGGGATACCCTTCATTACAGAAAGCAGATCATTTACAATTTAGTCCCTTGATCCACTGTGCTTACTTTGTACATCTATAGGCTGTGTTTTCAGTTATGTCAGCTACATATATAGATCAGCACTGAGGTAAGTGGTTGGCTGAAAGTTGGGTTTAGGTGCATAGTGAGGCACACAGGGATAAACAGATGCAAAATGATAATTTTAACTCTATGCAGTAAACCCAATTGCTTCAGCTCTGTTAATATGTTTTACTACATTTAATTTAATTGCATTTTAATACCAAAAACAAGTCAAACACTTTAAACAGTTATCTCACAAAAATAAATTGATGCTGTTTATAAGTAAATATTTATTATGACAAAAAACATATAATCATAACTTTACAGATAACACATTTTCTTAACATGATAATACCTTCCATGCTGGGCATTACAGTGAAATAACAGACTTTCCAGTGGAGGGAAGACCCTCAGACAGTGTTTTCACAGCACTCTTTGGTTGTCCTCTATTTTCCTGCAGCAAGTAATCCTGGATGACTTTATTTTTTGATTTTTCTCTGTGGCTTTAATCAGTGACCTCAGAAGTGCAACAAAGTCATATAGTGCCTGTGCAGATCCCCAAACTGGTGCCCAACCTAAACTCAAAGATGAAGACAGTCTTACTTAAGTTAGACAAAGTTAAAAGACAAAAAAAGAACTCTTCTGCACCCTTGTTACTGAAGCAAACTGCTTGCTACAACATGTAAAAATTAGTTGTACTTACCATCTTATTACAAACTGAGCACTTCTGACATGACCTAAAATACAATATCAGCATTAATTTAGGAAGCCACAGTATCTCTGTTGCTTCATCAACCAACAGCATTTATGCACTTACACACTATCAGCTCCTGCCATTTACGTTGACTAACAGCTTGTTCCCAGGGCAACCACCTCCTTCACACCTTTCTGGTTATGATTGCGAGTGACCTAATTATTTTAGTTGTTTTTCTAAAGCTGCCCATGTCTGGTGCCCCTTATTGTTGACATTAGTTCAAAGATAATTTGATAGTCAGAAGGAAATATTTTGAGATTGCACAGCAGTCAGACTGATGTGTTGAACAACATCTTTAAGTAGAAAGCAGTCAACAGTACCTAACATATGGTATGTATGCCTTACATGAGACACTGATGGAGACTAAATTGAAGGAAACACATGTTTTTGATGAAAAATGCACGTGCACTTGAGTAGAGATTCCAATTAATAATGGTGACAAACGGCTGAGAGCAAAAGTGGCAAAAAAGAAATGGGAAAGCAGAGGTTCTACAATTATGTTAGAAGGAAGAAGTGCTACAGAAAACAACAAGAATAGTCAATGAAAAACAGAAAATTTGGAAAGGGTACATGATTTTACAAAAGAGCAGGAATGTTAGCAAACACTGAATATTTTCTTCTTTCAGATGTCTTTGTAAAGTTTATGAAATGAATCTTTTGGTCTAGACACGCACTGCAAGGGGCCCTAAACCTAGTGGCACCAACTCTGTCAACAAAAAACAAGTAATAATGCACCACTCCTACCATGATTCTCATTTTCTGTCTCTTATTCTCTGCCCTCCACTCTGCTCGAGTCCCTCTCCCTTCCTTCCTCTCGCTCTCCTCCTGCACACTCTGATAAGCTTCACATACCATTACAACTATTTGAACACCTGCCATGCTGTTAGTTTCCAGTATTATCTCACTAATCCTTCTCTTCACACACATTACATCTTTATACTCTCTCCCCCCAAAAAAACTGACAACTGTCACAGGCATTTTAACCAATCATAAGTTAACCAGCGGTTACCATAGTATGTCTTATAATTTATTTAACATAGACACTTTCAGATACTCTAAACTGCAAATACTGCTTACAGCCCTCCAAACTATAAAGTAAAAACCCTGCCTATAAAAACAAGAAATGTTATCCTAAATAATCTGTTCTCTAAAATCCCCCCAATGTAGTGGCATTCACCCAAAACCACACCCTGCCTTAATTCCATCAAACAAACTCTTTACTAATATCTTAAACCTTGTTAAAATAAATTTTCAAAAAGTGTCTGTAATAAAATAACTGATTTTAATGCCTGGCTAACACACTATACCCCCAAAGTGTTTGCTGCCATACAGACTTCACTTATACCTGATATAGAAGACACTGAATTTATTCATTCTTGATATAACATAATCAGAATAGACAGACTGCATAAGAAAGTAGGTGACATAACCTTATGCTATCCCAACTCATATAGCTTTACTCCTTATTCAAATGTCATCCTTAAATTTGCAAAGCTGAAGTCTACATCACTTTTTTAAAAATAAATAATACAAAAATCCAGTATATCATTGTACTTTATACCATGACCCCCATTAATATTCCAAAACGTGCACTCTGATTGGCCAGCATGCACGTTGTAAAAAGACTTATACTAATGGAAAAATGTCCGGTCGCCCGGACTTTTTCCATTAGTATAAGTTTCTTTTAAAACACTGTCTCGCTATGTTAAAAGAGTTTAACATAGCGACACAGGTTTAAAAAAAGCAACGGAGATCTCCGTTGCTTTTTTTAAAGCTGTCTCGCTATGTTAAACTCCTTTAACATAGCTTATTAGTAAAAAGCAACGGAGATCTTGCTTTCTCCATTGCTTTTTTTTAAAACCTGTCTCGCTATGTTAAATGGGTTTAATAAAGCGAGACAGCTTTAAAATAAGCAACAGAGATCTCTGTTGCTTATTTTAAAGCTGTCTCGCTATGTTAAACCCATTTAACATAGCGAATAAAAGCAACGGAGATCTTGCTTTCTCCGTTGCTTTTGGCCACAGCTCTGATGTACTGCATAGGCATGCGCAGTACATCAGAACTGCCTCGGATACCAGACAGCTGCAGAATGGCAGCAAAGAGGCATTATACAATGCCATTATTTAAGAAAAGTAATTATTTCTTTTCTTAAATAATGTCATAGTATAATAGAAATAACCCACTTCTGGGTGTGGGTAATACGGGATTTACCCACGGTTGTCGTTGTTTGGTCCCTCAGGCTTCGCCCTCGGGACCAAACCATGCCAACTGTGGGTAAATCCCGCATTACCCACACCCAGGCGTGGGTTATTGCTATAGTATATCCCACTCGGATAAAATATTCGCATTATAGAAGATATATTATCCTGGATATCCAGTACAATTACCAATGAAACTATCATTTTAGGTGATGTCAATATAAACTGACAGAACTTCACCTCTGACTTCCATTCATCCAGAGTGAACTTATTTGATATACTCAACTTACTACAAAACCAACAAGGTATAATAAAAACACATAAAAAAACATAATAAAAACACCACAGTCAAGGCTCTGTTCTTGACTGGATTCTTGTTATTGACATAAGTAAATTCATAATGGCTTGTACATTCCCAGATACTATTAGTCACTCACCACCTTTCAGTTTACAACCTAAGACATATTACTCAATTGTCAAGATATCATACTTAATTTAACCAACAGTCATTCACTGATTCACTAAAAGCCACACACTGGCACAACCTCAAAACACTACCTCTAGACACAGAAATAAATTATTTCATCATAACATTTCTAGACACCCTTAATAGTTTAGCCTTGCATCATACAAAATTAATTAAATCTAATCATGCTCCATGGCAATCAAAGCAGGGCAAATAACTAATGACTGCTATGAAATAGCATGGAAAGAATGACAAATGAACAAAACCAACACACAATTACAACTTTACAGATAACTCTATAATTAAGCCAAACTTGTAGCCAAGGACAAAAAAATATATTATACCCATTTACAAACTAACATCAGAAATAACCCTAAAAATGTACACCTCTATATGTTTGCTACTTAATCCAGGATCCAAAAAAGATCCCAGCCCATGTCCTGAAAAATCACACCCCCCACAATCAAGACTGACACTTACTTTATTGAATGTATAGCCAATTAACTTCAAGCTCTCCACACTTATAACCCGCTTTTTCTAAAAACTCTTCTAACTCCAATCCAAATATCATAACTTTTCACAACACTTTTCTCATTCTACCTCTGTCCCACTCAAATCCATTCATTCTATCTCTACTATTTTTCCCTTCTTCGCCCTACAACTCGCCCATACTACTACTATAAAAAACATCCACATAAGCTCAAACTCTGCTTTACCTCTGCTGATACCCTCCTACCTGAACACCTAAATCTATCTACAGAAGCCATAGCCTATCCATTTATCATCCTGATTAGTAGATTTATCATGCAGTCTTATGTCCTATGCATACCAGAGGTAACTCAGTTAAGTATCTCACTTTTGGCACACTGCTGTCTTGTCCTCACTCTGAAAACCTTTAGAGAAATGTGTCCCGATACAACTTCTTAACCATCAACAATCAACTATTAGCCTCTACACAAAATGGCTTCCAGCCTGGCCATATTACTACAACTGCCTTATTATCCTTTATGGAAATTGTAAATAAAGCTAACAATTGTGCCAAACTTGTCTCTTCATTATTACTTGACCTATTCAAAGCTTTTGACATTATCTCTAATTCGAAAGTGCTTCATCAACTTTTATCCTTGGTTTATTAGCTGCCTGTCTAGCAGACAGCAGTCAGTAAATGGCAATATCTCCTCTCTCCTTACCTACAAAATATCACAGGCATTCCTCAAGGCTCCATTCTTGGTCCTCCTTGCCTTCTTTCCTGCTATTATTACTCAGAAACTATACCCGTCCCTTTCCTTGCTGTTAACTTACCATTATGGTTTTGCCTTTAAAATAAACTCCTTTCTCATCACTATTCTAGTACTCTTCTGCACTGCTGTCTACCAGTCCAACTTGCATTTATTTCTGTTCACTGCTTCTCATAAGTATGTATCTTAACAACTATTAATATGTGACTGAGTGTGTATCAGAATCATTTTTACTACTTCATATTGTAAACTTATTTACTACTTATTATATAAAATGCTTATGTAATGTGTTGAACCAAGAGCATTTCTAACCAGGCCTAGACTGAAAATGGGTACCTTTGTCCCATTCTGGTTTTCTTGGTTAACAGATGTCAATACATAAATAAATAAATAAATAAATAATACAGCCAGCAAATACTCTTGGAGTGCAGTGAGGGATGAGAATGGGGAGTTCAAATCTAGGGGATGCCCTATTACATAATGTTGTCTGCATAAAAAATGTGGACAAAAATGTTGGAAAGCACAGACAATCTACTCTTGTGTTAGTAACAGGATGCATATGGAGACATTCTTTAAGAGACTGTGTTTGTAGAATACCTTGAATTTATCATTCATCATAATACATAACCTCATGAAACATGGCTTCATAGCAGCACTGCCCTATCCACAAGTTTTGACAGACTTACTCAAGTGGCAAAGATCGGTTGACAAGTGAGGAGAAATGTGAATAGTAAACATACAGGCAGAACAGCATTATCTTCTCCCTTTGGAAATTGAGGAATTCTGAAGCACACCCATCCATCCCACTGTCAGTGAAATCCTGTATGCCTGTATACTGTCCTCTGCCTCAAACATATTCCAACAGCAGCACCCTCAATTATCTCTGTGCTAATCCTCCAGCTTGATGTCATTATTTTGTCACACTTTAGTTTATTTTTTCCTGGTAGAACTTAATTGATGTTTTTATAGATATACATAATTTGTAATTATGGTGTTGCACAAAGATAAGTGAATGCTTTTGTTAATTTTGGCAGTTAATGTATTTTTTCTGTAGTTGATTGCATTTTACTAGAAAGATAAATATGGAAGAGTATACATGATTATTGCTTTGCTGTACTTAATGAATCTTACACGAATCTGTATACATTGTCCAACTATAACTGAATCTTATATGGTCTGTCACTGTAACAGTGTTATACACAGCAGTTTTCTTTCAGTTTTTTGGTTTTTTTTGCTACACTGATATTAAATCTTAAAATGTAAACATGTAGCCTATGTTTTCCAAGAAAACTTGAGATGCAATGTCTTAAAAATGCAGACTGTAGAAACAACTAAAATAAATGAATCCATGCAGTGAATATGCAGTAATTAAAAGATGCATTCACTTATATTGATGCCTGAGCATGTTTCTTGGGAGCTTCATAAATTAAAGTTCATGTTGTGCCAGGCCCACAACCTAAACTAAATGGAATGTATACCGTTAAAACTTTACTCCCATTCTCCAGTGTCTGACTACATTATATTTGCAGAGAAACTGCAAACATTATAGTTAAAAAAGGTTGAGTGGGATTATTTGCTATCTTTCTGGATGAAAGCCAGAAATAGTTTTGCAGTTAAGTCTCTAGAAAACTGCAGGGCTTTCATGAGTGCGTGTGTTGTGTGTGTGTGTGTGTGTGTGTGTATGTGTGTGTGTGTGTGTGTGTGTGTGTGTGTGTGTGTGCGTGTGTGTTTGTGTGTGTGCGCGCGACTGCATCTCTGAGTGTGTCTGTGGTATGGAGTCATCAATTCATATTAGATGCAGCCATTGTTTGCATAAGTAAAGGATGTGTAATTAGCCTTCATGTGAGGATTATCTCTAATTACTTTACAAATTGACTCTCTTTTTTATTGAGATTAAATTTAAGGCTTTGAGTTAGTAGGAACAGTGCATTTTTGTAACAAAGCTAATCTGCTTGTGTATATTTCTAGCCCTGGTTATTTGCCAATACAAATAAAGAGGCTGCTTTGTTAATTAGGAAATTTTTTTGTCTAGCTAACTTATTATGCTTGGAGATATTAAACCAAGATGTTCAAAATACATATTACATTTGAGCTGGTCACAGAGCCAGACACAACAGGTATTTTTATCATTCTTTTGTAGTGAATAAAATATAGTTAAAGTAAGAAAAAAAGAGACAAAACAAGATAGGGAAATAGCATTGTCAGCTGTCTTAACATGCAGTATTCAAAAATGCCTGAGTTGCTTCATTAAGGGATTATCTTAACAGACTCAGACTGAAATACGATAGAAGAAAACCGTGACAGGTCATTTTAGAATATTCAAATGCATGGTTTGGAGGTGTAATAAAACAGATGATTTTAATCCAAAGCTTACAATCCTGCTGTTTAGCAAAACTTTTACCAGATTCACTATCATATCAAGGTTATTGTCACTATAGAATTTGACTATGGAGTCTAAATGTTTTTGTCTCTGCCATGCATCATAGAGTTTTATTGCATGGTATGAACCCAAATGGCTAGAATACTTGGTTAGTTTTATAAAATGCATCATGACAAGTAAAGTTTTTTTCTGCTGTATTTTTCTTGTTAAAATACTAAACTAAGTAGTTTAAAAAATATGTAGCTTAACTAGATTTTACAGTTTTCAAAATCTTTATTCATCAATAAAGTTCTGCCTTTTCCTTTTGATTTTCTTTAAAAAATGCACTGTGGAAATGGATATGCATTTTTTTAAATGCCATATCTCTCAGCTGCACAGATTTTCACAGAATGGCCAGATTTTTTCCTCATATGTTTGGTCCATTTTTCATAAAATTGTGTTTTTCTGGCAAATTAGTGGAAAATCATTAAAGATTTAAGTTAGAAAATAATGAGAGACATTTGAGTTCAGACTTCATACCCTTCAGAAAATTCATGCTAATCCAAAACCTGCTATTCTGTCAACTTTCTAAGTTTTTAAGAACAATATTTAAGAATTTTCCCTAATTTTGTGCCTTTGCCCCGCTTCTATTTATAGTTTTGTCAAGATTTCTTGCTGTAGAAGGTTGAGAGGCATGCTAAATGTATACTTTAACATTTTTACTATTCATGTGCATTAGTAAAGAGGTTCTGATTGTGCCACTGCTTTTATTCAATTTCAACAGATCATTTACTTACTCTGTAAGTTCATAGAAATGGTCTCATTACAGTAACACAATATGCTACATGACCCTTGTGATTGAAGGGTAGAGAAGTTTTTTATGTTTTTCCTATTTTAGTAACTTACTTGGTCAGACAAAATCCCAGGAGATTCTATTTTGATCTACAGCAGTTCCTATATTAAATGTGGCAAGAATACGAAGAGTTACCAACTGCAACCAAATAAAACCAAGGTGAAAATCCAGTATATACTTCACTTGCTTGAGTCCTGGCTGTACGCAGACTGCAGTTTTGCTACTAGACAGTTGTCTCTATGCCTCACACTGCCTTCTGATTTAACAGTGCTCAGGAGAAAGGAACGTCAAGTAAAATAAGTGTGCACTTCGGAATTTAGCAGTCAGACTAAGGTGTTAACTGGTGATTAAGGGTTAGGTAGTGGATTTCATGATTAGGGTTAGAGAGCTGATGTGGCTTTTAGGGTTAGTGATAAGGATCAGTGTTTAGGATTAAGGATAGAAAGACAGTGGAACTTTTATGGTTAGAAATAGAGTTCTAGAGTATAGTAGGATTCAGGTAGTAGGAGTTGGGGCACTTGCTGTTATGAGCAAATGGCCCTCAAGCACCTGTAGTAGATCATTTGTTTACCAGTGGAAAGATTCATACACTGATAAATTTAGAAGACAATTGTCAGCCATTAGAGAATCCACATTCTCAATAACATTTTGCCTTCTTAGTTTATCATGAAAAGAGATCTTTTTACATACATTAAAATTTCTGCTAAAGTGAGGTTTCTAGTAGGTACAAACTTTGCCCTTTTTAACAAAACACTTCTTGCTGCTTTTAACAAAATATCTCTTTCTGTTTATCCTGAGAAGGCAAATGGCCAAGGTACCAAATTGTTTGGAATAAACTGAGGTGTTGATGGTCTATTTTTTTTTTTTTGTTTGGTTCTTTCTGAGTAGTTTATGATTTCTATTGATTCAGCTGAGGCAGTTCCAGGCATTTTCTGGGTACCAGTTATTCAGAATAAATTTTCCTTTATGGATTTACTTCAGGAGAGGGAACTTAAATTGGCTTCCAGTGACCCATGGCTGATGGTAAATGATGATGACCTAAGCATCAAGTCTGAACATTTAGAAAGACTAATGCTTAAGGCAGTAATGTTATTTTATGACCCAAACTACTGGAAAAATATTTGAGTGTAACCATCACCCCGAGAGGATTGGGTGTTGATTGTTTGCCTGCTTGGGACTTTAATGAAGAGGAAGCTAATTTAATGGAGGAATGAAAGCAGGTATCATTTTGGCGCACTATGGGTTGGCTATGGGTGTTGGTCAAATGAAACTTAAGGTTGCATGACAAAATGCAAAAGGAGATTGTACAACTGCAACATGCAGTGGTTAATGAAACCTCTGATCCCTGTTATACTGATAAAAAGAAGGACATTAGATCGAAAATAGATAAGGCTGAGACTGAAATTTTGATCCAAAGAAAAAAAAGAAATTAAATAGGGACATTAAGGATTTTGAGAGTAGTCTTATCAATATTGCCAATGGAAACCTTATCATGAAAGGTCAAAGATGAGAACTTCAGAGAACCGTGATGTTGCAGAATGTTATTCCTCTGTTTCTTCAGCTATGTCTTCAAGAAAAAAGAGTGTATCATTTGAGGATGTGCAGTTGGATTATAATTTTCAAATGGTGGAACAACTAGAAATGAATGTAAGTGATTTTTCATTCCACTCAAATGGTCGAGGAAGAGGGAGAAAAGGTCAGGGTCGAGAAAAAGGACACAAGAAGACCATCTCATCCAATAAGATGTACTTTGGATAAGAGTGAAAATAAAAATCCAACAAAATGCTCTGCTCAGTTATTAGAACTTCAGAAAGGCAGCCACCTGAAAAAACAATTAACTTTAATAAACCTATAATTTACTAAATAAATAAATGTATAAGCGCTTTCATTTTACATACCATAAAACTTCATCAGATACACAAACTCTCTCATATCCCATCATTAAATAATCAAAATGAAAACATTTCACACCCTTTTGTAATCATGTGATGCCTTCCTACCAAAATCATCATATGACCAGCACCCAGTGTCCATTTTAACATGTTACAAAAAACATTAAAAATACATGATAAAATTAATTATACCAATACGTACAAAGATGCATTTAAGCACATTTTTTTATACCTACTCAGACACTTTTACTACCTAACCAGAGATTTTAATTTTAAAAGGGGAGCTATAGTTAAATTGTCATTCAACCCCAGACATTTGTTTGAATTAAGGTTCAACTGCCAAATTAATTAACGTAAATATAAGTTCATGGAACATCAACATGGCTGGTTTGGAAATAAATAAAAATTGTGACATTACCATGTTAGCTGTTTAGGAATCCACTGGTGAGCCCATCTCCACACCTTCCTTTTGCCTATATATTTTACCTTCGAAAAATATAAAATTACTTTTCAAAATAATTTCCAATGACTCAGCAGAGTTATTTATGCATCCCTGATCCACTCCTCTTCTTTCTAAATAGGCCCCAACCCAGTCCAGTCCTATAGAGTATGGAATTATTGTGCAAAAATCTTATACATCTATCATCACCAACAAATCCATTTCACAATAAGTGACGTTATTCATCTTATTAAGAAAATCTCAAAAATCCCTACACAAATGGTGCTCATCCATGACTAAATGTTTTAACCTGTGATCGAAAAACTGCGAACACATCACTGTACTAGATCCCCGGCCATTAACATTATGTCTCATAGGGAGGGTTGACAGATTTGTGGATTTTTGGGACCCCAGAAATTGTGGGAATTACAGGAGCAGCAATAGTCAGATATTTACATTTTTCCAGGGAAATTCGCCCTTCAATGAATATATCCCTCAACTGACCAGCAATTATACCATAAGATGCATTCAGTTCAGATCTGCTAGACAACTTGCAAGCCCTACCATCTAAAATATTAAAAATACATCCATTATAATCATTTTTATCCATGATAAGCATTCTCCCTCCCTTATCTGGTTTCATAGCCCTCAAATCATGATTCTTAATAAACATTATATTCTCACCCCGTTCAATAATACTAGATATCATACTAATTTTTTTCTGAGGGAAGCCCTCAAATCCAGTTCACATAGTTTTTAATATCCCTAGAAGTGGATGCAGGAGGGGGATATACAAATTAGTGGTCCTATGACTATCATTGTCCATCTGTGTATCTTTAAATAAAATCTTAAAATTTAACTTACGTATATACATTTTGAGGTCCATCAACACATTTATCAAATTAGCTGGTCGCATTGGAATAAAATGAGTCCCTTTAGCAAAACAATCTTCAAAAGTACAATCCAAGTCAATGTCTGTGTAGTTAAACAATTTAAAATCACCTTCTGAATTGTACACAATAGTAACACCAGTAGCGTCCCGTTGTCCCTCCATAAACAAATCCATATTCCTCATCATACCCAAAGTCCAAGAATCTTTGTCAGAATTTAAGTCCTCCTCGTTGCTGAGTTGAAACATGGTGGGATATTGGTCTGTAAATTGTCCTCTGATTGCTCTTGTTGTATTTCCAATAATGGCCGGTATTGGTCTGGTCGTCAAGCTGCCGATTCCTGATTTGCTCCCCTCCAATTCCTCCACCTGATAGGCTGAGGCTTGGTTCTGTCTGTCCCCTCCTTCATCACACCTACTGTGGTTACCATGATTTCCATTCAAAGATGGCGGGCAAATATTACGATGTTCAAATTCATGTTATCCCCATACTTTTGATTCAGGTGGCAAAGGCTAAGCTGAACCATTCATATATTCTTTTCTATCACACTCAAATTTCTTCAATTTAAAAACCTTTGAGTGATTGATAGTCTTCTCAATACTATAAAAAAATCTCAAACACAAAATCTGTGCATGTTCCCTTTTAAAATCTGAATACTGAATATCTTGTCTAATATTCACGTTCAACATAGCCACTTCAGCCATTATTTTTTCTATTATCTTTGAATTGTGCCTCACCACCACCTCCATTAACTCACAACCCTGTCTATTAGAAAGGTCAATGAGTTCTTTGTATAAGGGTGAATCTCTTTCTAGTCCCGTCAGGTACCACCATTGTCTAAGCCCTTAGAGGTTGTGTATTTGATGAAGTTTTATGGTATATAAAACAAAAGCACTTATATGATTATTTATTTATTAAAGTATACATTTATTGAAATTAATAGTTTTTTCAGGTGCCTGCCTTTTTGAAGTTTTAATAACTTAGCTGAGCATTTTGTTGGATTTTTAGTATAGTAGTGGAAAATGCCTGATACTTAGCTAAGCAGACCATAGCACCTTAGTGATTATAACATTAATGCCACTGTCACGTTAGAAAGCAAAGTGCCCTAGTGGCAGTCCCCCACTTTGCTAAATGATCTGGTATCCATTAAAGGTTTGAATTAAAGAAGTGACTGAGAAAGTCATGCAGTGATCTTAATTCATTATGTAGATGTTGCTGACAAGGGATCCCATGGCCAATCACCTGCTTGCAGCTCATGTTACAAGGAGAACAGCAGTTAACTGCAGACGTTCATTTCCTATTGAAATATGCATTAGTTACTAAGCTGGTTTAGTGTATAAGATTGTCACTGGTCAAACTGAACCAGGAAGCAAAAAAGCAAAAGCAGAAACTGCTGAATTATGCAGCTTGTCCCTATTATTTGTGATTCTCTGTTCTGTTTGGGAACTTGATATGATTTTGAAAGTTAAGCTTTTTCTAAGCATAGTTATGAAGCAGATGAATTTTGGGTTCCTGCTGCCTTGAATTTATTCAAACCAATCATTTAATAAACTAAAAACTGACAGTTTTAGTCTGTCCTCTTCTCTGTTTAATTTGTATCTTTCCTGAATGTCTTGACATCTGTGCAGTAATCCCAGTCAGTACAGCCATAGACATGAATGTTAACCTCTGTCAGTGTGTGGGGATTTGTTTTAGGTTCATAGGTTCATAGGTGTGTGTACTAGGCTAATTGCCCTGGAGCCGTTACAAGCCTAGCCCATAGTATTACCGTGGCATCATGCCCCCCGACCTTAGTTCCCATTGCCTCTGTCAAGTAAAACCAATGGAGTGATCCCTGGGGTGAATTTTCTATTTCCCATCCACTCATCAAGATTTCTCTTGAAGAGAGCCAGTGAGGTGCTCTGCTTGACATGGATGGGAAGTCTATTCCATAGCATGGGCAGTCTCCGGGTTATGAACCCGTCCCTCCAGCATTGATTACGGTAATGAGGTTGAAGTCTCTAGAGTGTGTGCTGTAGAGGGATTGGGATTTCTTTAGATGTAGCATTTTTTAACAGAGCTTGTTCAGGCATGGCTTTGTAAGTCAAGCAGGGATCGTCTCTAAATAGGTGATATGAGGCAGAGAATAGTTGGATTTTTTTAAGTCTGCCCATATAGGACAAATGTTTAAGGCCTAGGATCCTCTTTGTGAGGTATTTTTGCATCCTCTCCAGTTGTTGAAGGTGTTTAGTGAGGTACATGCCAAATGGGGTATTGTCATCAATGATTGGCCTAATGAGGAAAGAGTAGAGGGAGACAAGTGACCTCTTTCTTTCTGGATGCAAAACCCTTAGTAATGAGATGTGCCACATAGAAGGACATTCTGACCACAGTGGCAATGTGGTGGTCAAAAGTGAGGCTGCTGTCAACCTGTGTTCCCAGATCTCTTATAACACCGTCTGTGTTCAGTGGACTACCATCGATGTAGTAATTCATGGGAACCGAGTTTTTCCCTAAAGGGGATGATGACACATTTTTTGGCATTGAGCTTAAGGCCATGGTTCTGACACCAGTTGTCGGTCTCAGTGAGGCCTTTCTGTAGGATGTCAACATCACTTGGGGAGTTAATAATAGCTCCCAACTTGCAATTGTCTGCAAACTTTGTCAGCCAGAGTCCCTTCATGTTGGCCTGGACTTCAGAGAAGTAGGTACCAAACAGGAAAGGACCCAGGACCAAACCCTGTGGGACTCCACTTGTGACCGGTCATCAGTCTGACTTGGAGTCAACTACTTTCACAGTGTGGGTTCTACCTGTGAGCCAGTTTGCAACCCACCTAGTGATATAGGGGTTGGTGCCTAGCTTAGTGAGTTTTTCTATGATTTCTGAGTTGGATGTAGTATCAAAGGCATTAGCCAGATCAAGGTAGGCTGTATGAACCACCTTGCTTTCATCCACAGGTCTGGTGACTGACTCAAAGAAGTTGACCAAGTTGAGCAGGCATGAGCTACGCTTCACAAAACCAAACTGCGTGGGATCCAGAGTTTGGAGGTTCCCTAGATCCTTATGTATTAGGTCCATGATAATGCGTTCCATAGCTTTGCATATCAGACTTGCCAGGCTAATAGGGCACTAGTTCCCAGGTTCTGTAGTCACGCCTCCTTTGGGAGCGGGATGACTGTAGCAGTGCGCCATTCAGTAGGGAAAAAGCCTGATGTGAGACTGTGATTGGACAGGGCACACAGGTGAGGTGTCAGTTCACTCTATAGTTCATGTAGAACACAGCCAGGGATATTGCCAGGTCCCATAGAAGCTGTATTTTTGGCCTTGGACAGTGCTCTTTTAACCTGTGCAGCAGTAATACTGGGTGCCTGTCAATCTACTGGTATTGTGACTTGTCCTTGGGGGGGGGGGGGGCTAAAGTTGGCACTGAATCTGTCAGCCAGCATATTGGCAATATCTGTTGGCTCAGTATAGGAGGTACCATTGTGCAGTAACTCAGAGAAAATCTGGGTATTGCCATGGAGATTCTTTATATATCTATAGAATGCCTTGTGGTTGTCTTTACTATCTGCTGCAATTCTCTTTTCATAGCTAGCTTTAGAGGATTTGATGAGGGAACTCAACTTTTTGTTGAGGCTGATAAGGGAGTTTTCCCAGTCTTGGGACTTCACCTTATTCTGCATCAGTTTCCTCCTTCTGTTGTAGAGTTTGTTTATGGCAGGGGACCACCAGATTGGCTTCCATTTTTTGGAGGAGAGCATTTTGGTTCTATTGAGTATCGCAAGAACCATGCATTTGTGTACGTGTTTGTACAGTGCATTGGTGCATGATTCTGTGGTCATGCAACTATTCTCCATTTGCACGGGTGCTGTGAAGTTAGCCACATCTGTTTTAGAAGCCCAAAGTTAGCTTTGGAGAAGTTTTGCCATGTCAGATTCACTGAGGCTGTAATTTTGTTAAGTCCCCAAACATGAATTCCACTATAACCAGTGGTGTGGAGAAATTTGCATCCTGTGCCCTCTAATGTATGTTTACCACTGCTGCCCCTAAGTAATAGAAAGGCATTGCATCTCTTCTAATTAAAAAGAAAAATGTTTCCCTTTGCGCAGCATGTGACAGTGCTATTTTCCTGCTACATCTCACTTATCAGTGGCTACTTCTCCTCAGTGCAGATTATCTTCCATCTAATGTTGTAATGTTGTATAGCCATATTAGAGGCAGTGACTGCCATGGTCCAAATTCATCATATAGGTGCACATGCCTTTATTTCAAGGCCAGACAATGACTAGAAGTCAAACTTTTCCAGCTTCAGCCATATTTGTTCAATTACTCAAGTTTTAGATGACGGAACGTTCTAGAAATATTAACTATTCTCTTTCATATATACACTTCTTTATTTTGGAATTATCTCAATGAACTAGAGAGATGCCTTACTGTACACTGTATTTTATAGAGGAAAGAGCTTTCCTTGCAGATGGATTAATTCATGTTATATACCATAGTTATAAAGCAGTGGCTGCAGGGACGGGAACGAGGCTGGCTGCAGCATGGAGTTGAACACTTAGACCAACAAAAATAGTGATCTATAGTCATATAATGGAGATCTTATGTATTTGCCTATCAGTGGATATTTTGATGATGGCATAATTCAGAATGGTATCTCCATGCACAGCTGAGATGAAATTTCCAGAGCATCAGTTGCCCAAAGCACTAAATGCTGATAAACACAATGTTAATTACTGTTTTCCTTACAAAACTATTTCCAATATGATTGCAAAGAGGCCACGGGCAAGTACTTTTAGGAAGATTTCTCCCGCCCTCAAGTTGGTCTGACATGCAGTTGGTATACAAACGTTCAGGGGTGTCAAGGATTGTTTCCCATATCAAGGTATGCATGAAGGCTTGTCATCTTGCAAAAAAAAAAAGCAATTGCAGTTAACTTTTTTTTCACCAGTTTATACTTTGGGCATTTGATTTCAGCATGGCTGATGGTTTATTTTTGCCTTTCAATGTTTTATAGTGGAACCATTTGGAACACCTGACAAATGTGCAGCCATCACTTATCTGATAAATTAATGACAAAAAAGGGTATAAAAATTCTGTGCTTGGTATATGTATGGATAGTATAAGCTTTTATAACTAATTACAATGACCGTCTGTGCTGTAAGAATATTATTAAGTCTCCTAATTTTTGCAATGTAACCTTATTTGCTTCAGCCAAGTAGATTTTAACCATTCTATTTAGCTTTGGTGTCCATATATATATATACTCAGTGACTTGTAGATGTTTCCTGGAGCTATACTTAGGCTGTTCATTTTCTCACTAAATGTTAAATAGATTTCATCAGATCTCTCAGTAAACTAATCTCATTAAATGAGTTATGTCTTATATCTGCCTTTCTGGACTCATTACAGTATGAGTCTGGTAAGCTTCTGATTGCTTTCTATGTGAAAAAAAAAATGACTATGTTTTTTCTTTACCTAGAAAATGTGTTACTTTTAATTACATTCCTTGGGATGTATCAAAATTTACATGAGAGCATACTTGTATGGTTAAATACACACACACCCTTATAAATATATGGTCTGTGTGAAGCCCTTTCACTGGCCCAGTAATCAAGGAGCCTCAATCCTCACCACTAGCACCAGTGAGGGGCATCCACATTGGGAGGGATAGCAAATACACACACAGTAAATTTCAATTTCCATTAAGAGTACTCAGAAATCACAGTCAATCTGGGGCTAGTTTCTCCCTTTCTCTCCAGATCTCCAATAAGACTCCCCACTTACACAGATATAAGGTACAGATCACATCCGAGTAGTCAAGCCAAAACCTCCATTGCCCTCTCTGTCCAACCAATGCTTCTTGTCTCTGCCCAAGTAGCTGACACGCATACAAACTTTGAGATTTGGTTTATATACAAACACACAGACACTCCTGGGGATGGCTGGCACTGGTTCTTCAGCTATGGACCCTCCTGCCAGGCTATAAGTTAGCAATCACTGCCACCAACTACTATTATCAGCTGCTAAAAAGGCCCTTACCAAAGGGTGTACAATTATTACTGTGGGATTTTATTATCCAATTAGTAAGTGTGATGAACAGCAAGGCTTATTTGGAGTGGCTTTGTACAGTATCACTATATACATGCAATGTACTCTAGAGCTTAAATTATCTCTACACAAAACAGCCACAGCTGAAAGGTTTAAAAATATTTAATAATAAATAAAAACACAAGACAAATCTTCTCAATTCAACACATTGCTTGTCATGAGTTCAGAAATCACAGGAAAATGCTTAAAATAATACTGTAGAATAGTTTGACATAAATATAGAAAACAACTAGACTAAATCTGACTAAATTCCTATCTAACTCTCAGAGCAATCACAGTTCTAAATAAACTTGCATATAGAGCCAAGCCGGAGGACTGGTGAGTGCTCAGTTCTGAAGACAAATGCAAAATGCTCTGATTCTCTCTCTCTGAGAAAGTCTTAAAAATAATACATCACTGCTGACTCATTTTAAATTACATTATTCTTCTCTGGTTCAAAGGCTAACAGAAAGTCAGAATTTTAACATTTCTTTTATCTTGCACCTGGCCAGGAAATTACAGCAATAAAAGACATTATATATGCAAAATCTAGCAATTAACTGTGGTCTCAAAACATCAGAAGGAATTCCTCAGTCCAGACATTATGTCTCTCAGTTTTGAGATCAGTCATGCAAAGCTTGATTTATCAGCTTTCTTCCAGCAGAGTGCACTGTGGTTACATTTTTGAAGTTGAACATTTAACACAGTTTTCTTACATTTAAGAGGACAAGCCTGTGGATTATATTCATATTTACAATGACATAGAATTATCTACAAAATTCTATCTAGCTACACTGGCAGGCTTCACATATCTTCACAGTTTGTGAGTCACCTTCCTTAGAAAATATTACACCAGAAATCATGCAGTCTTTTCTAAATAAATTGTACCCAAATGCATAGACAGAATATTGTTTCTGCTTTTTAAGTAATATTGATTCCAAACTTCCATTCTACTTAAAAAAGAATAGGTGACCAAAGTTGTTAGGCTTTGATTTATTATACTTAGCACTTTACCTTGTGTAATGTAACTTAAGAAGTTTCCAAGAAGACTTTACCAATGGCTTTGCATTAGCATCACTCATTTAAAAGAAAGAAATAGGCTACACTTAACTTTCTTCACTGTTGCTTTGATGCAATGGACCAGATTGTCATATTCTGTAGACACTGCATGACAAATCTATCCATCCCCTTTGTCTTATTTATTTTTTGCAGTAGGCTCAGGTCTCTGGCCTTAGTGTTAGCTGCATTGTTTGATACAATTCAGTGCAAGAGTTCTTGGACTACTCAATCCCTTATAGCCCTATAAGCAAGGAGGATGTCTGATGTCTGCCCTAAGGAGTCTATATTGAACTGAACTGAACAGAGGGCAAAGCTTCCAGTCTTACAGGGTAGTTAAAGTCTCTTAAGACCCTAATATTTTTAATTACAAACTTTGTGTCTCTCCAATTGTTTGAAATGTTTAGTAAGATACATACTGAAAGAGGAATTGTACTCAGTGATGGGTCTAGTTAATGCAGAGTACAAAGGTGTGAGGACTTCTTTATATCTGGAGGTATACCTTTAGATATGTGATGTGCAATATGAAAGGATTTCCTAATCACTGTTTCAAAGTGGTTATCAAACATAACAGAGCTCTCCAGGGTCAGTGCTAGCATTTTGGGCCCCCCAGCTAATTTCAATTTGGGGGCCCCTGGACAATTTCCTGATTATGTTCTTTAACCTGAACAGGACTGTGATATGACCCTAATAAGTAAAAGCTACTAATGAACATGAACAAGATAAATGACTAGAGAGATCAGCAACTCAGAGTGACTGATTTTAGTGCAAACCCTGGATTTTAAGAAGAGCAGAAGCTTCCAATTTTCAGGGATGGTTTTCTCTTTCTGGAAGTTTTATAAATACTGGCAGAACACCAGATACTATAACTTTGCTGAAGAATTCATCCAGTGCCATAAATAATAGTAGAATAAAGGCTCAAAATCAGAAATGTCTTATAATTACTCTAATTAACTGAACAAAGTTAATAGAATAACACCTTTTGCATCTATATGCATTTTTTGGACAATAAGAATTATAAAACTCTGTCTGAATTGACTGACTGTAATCCTAAATGATTAATCATCAAATCAAACTTTTTTCAATGGACACAGCAAAATTATGATCAAAATCTGTGAAATCAGGGACAGCAACAGGTATGGATTACTCCTCTATGAGGTAAATAAAAGTGACTTACTCCTGCTGCTGTTTGATGACTGCTAAAAAGCAGTCACTTATCTAGTGTGGCAGTACCAGTGTTGCACAATGTATTGCTATTTGTTGAAATAAGTTCAAAACTGATCTTTCATAAAGTGTGGTGCCCTAGCAAATCATGACTGATTTATGTCAGAGTTGTCATTTGGGGTTCTCATATCTGACAGGACATAGGATAGCCGGTGAAAGGGGGGTCATGAGGAGAAGGTATTTGCTACCTAGACACAAGTGGTTGGGCCTGAGGTCCATCATTGTTTCTGTTAATCTAAAGACAAGGTGATCTGTTTTCTTTTGCAGATTGAAGAGGTGTGGAATTGAGTGGGCTGCAGTTGGTGACCTGAAGGAAGAGGATTTGGAGTGATGGAGCCTGTTTCAAAGGATGTCCCGGCCGTGTGGGTGTTGCACAAGGAGGTCACAGAGGGGTGAGCAGCGGTCAGTGGCCTGATGAAATGGCTTTGAAAGGTAATGTATTTTCTTGCACGGATTTTGACTGTTGGAGTGGTGCACAATGGGGTTGTAGGGGAAAGTATGTTTGGGGGCAAGGTGATGCGGGGGTTGTTTATAAGGAGTTTGTGGTTTACAGGTAAGGTAGAATCACAACAATCATAGGAGCATAAGAAGCTATAAGGTTAATGGTTTAGGGTCTTGTAGGCTAGCCAAGATCAATTCTTATTTCCACATACTGCTCTTACTTTCCTTCGAGGGACATGGGTAGAACCATCGGCTGGGTTTAGTCACCCATCCAGTTTGTTAGGTAGTAGGATAGGGAGGTGTTTGTTGTTATTATTGTATATACAAGGCAGTCTTTTTGTTTCAAACGTGGCTTTTTGGGGAGTTAGGGGTTACTGAAGTTGCGTGTCAGCTAGTTTAAATTGTTACTCTGGTAGGGATTAATAAGTTGGTATATTTCACCATGGCACTGCTTTTGGGTTAATTCACTGGTATGTCCTTTGGGGTAGATGGATAGTGTTGATCATGGTGATTGGCATTTTCTTGACACATTTTGTGGTTTTAACTTTCCCTGCCCTAATTATTGGTTAATTCCTTTGTTGAGAAACCTCATGATATGGTTAAAGTGATAATTTTATTTATAGAATAGGCCTTTTGATGCAATGAAATTGTTTCATTTCGCATGGGTATCAGCCATATCATGAATATGGGTGGTAGGAAGAAACTTTATGGGGAATTTTGCTAAGACATCTTAAGTTTCATTGGGGTTTTGCATTCAGTAATGCATGCATTTCATACAGTTGATGAAAGAGCTATGCCCTTGGAGGTGCATAACGTCATTAAGAAATTGATTTTTGCGTGTGTAGAGTATTTACAGATTTTTCTTTTACATATCACACTGAGGTCACACATGGGAACATGATGAGCGGGCATTATTTGGTGGTCTGAAGGAATATGGACTCGACAGATCATGCTGAAGTCACAAAGGTGGACGTGTAGAGTGGGCATTACTTGATAGGCTGAAGGAACGAGGACTCGACAGGTGAAAGTGATGGTTGAGGAATGTGTCGGCTGATGGAGGACTATGAAATGAGTTCACGGTTTTCCAGTAGTGCAGCCAAATATGGAGTTGTTTGTTTGCTTGCTTGGGTTTTATCCTTCCATGCAGTCACAAGGTAATGTATTGTTTCACTGGATTTTGTGTGGAGAGCATCAGGATTGAATTTCATATTGTATTGTTGGTAGCTGGGATCTTTCTTGGGATGCGTCCAGTAGTATTGCAGCAAGTAGGGGTTGTGGATTAGTGGGCTGCTTGGTGTAAGTTAGGCTTGTGAGCTGGATGGGCGGGGGGGTTGATAGGAGGAATTAGCTTTGAGTTACTGCAGTTTCAGTACAGACTGGGTTGGGTTGATTCACTACATTATGGACAGTGATGTCATGTCACTGACTTTGACTGACTGGGTGGCATCGGGCATTCTTTTGTTGGTATATTGTGTTTGGTTAGTTTGCTGGCTTGGTTTACTGTTGGTAGTGTATTGGGGTCATACTGCTACAAGCCATGATGGTGATTTAAGTGTTTTATTGTTTATAATGGGTAGTTGGTATGATGGCAACATTTTATTTAATGGAGTTTAAAGAGATTTAGATGGTTATTACATTAATTGGTCAGTACTTTTTATAGGGTGGTACAATGGGGTTGCAATGTGGCATGGTGGTATGCAATTACCTTGGCATGTTTTCTGCGGCAGTGGGCTTAATATTGGTGGTCCAGTGGTTGTGAATCCCCTTGGATCATTATGAGGCTTCCATTGGTTGAGTGGTAGGGATTAGTTAGATCATGCACAGGAACTATGCTAGGTTATGAGGGTATAGTTTGCTACCTTAGCATAGGAAGGAGTACACCAAATGATGTATGGCTTAATGACCTAATGGTGGTTAGGGATGGAAGTTGTGGCCGGAGAGAGGGGGAACAGCCTGGTCAGGCTGGTGGGCGGAGAAGAGGGGCAGGCTTGCCTCTTCTGTTCCCCCTCTGGTGTTGGATGTGCAATAAAATAAGTTGGGAAGGAAAGTGAGCGGTTGCTTTGTTGGATGAGTTAATAAGCAAGCAGAGCTGCTTATTTGATTGGTGGTGTCATTCGATTAATTGAAGGTGAGTGGTGTAACGCTGCCTTGTAAGTGCAAGGATAAGTGAGCAAGTGGGGGACGGTGCTTATTCAAAGGGTGAGTGGTTACACTGCCTTATGGTTAATTATTTTATGTTTTCTTTCATGGATGTTATCAACTGGGTCATGTTTTTGGTTGAAATTAATAATTGGTTAACAATCATGTTTATGGAAGTTTAATAAAGGTCGTCAAATGTCATTTGGTGTGATGTGTTTATTGATGGGGATCAGGATAACAACTGTGATTTATGCATTCCTCTGCAGTGCAGCTATCATCTAATCCGCCACGACTGTTCTTTTTTTCTTTCATCTATTTATAGTTTCACAACATTCCCTAATGGCTGATATGTATGCTTGCATAGTCAAGGGCTTGCTACTCCTTCCAGAGAGCAGTTACACTCTCCAATATATGCACAATAAAGCTTGTTGCACATACGCACCTTGACAAAGCTAGGAATACATACCTATCACATATGTAGCACTATATATCAGCCTTCCAAAAGAGGTCAGTATATGGCAAACCATGCTGTTCTCTCCACCCAGAATAGACAAACTGTCATTAGCCACTGATTCCCACCTCATCCCACCAACTCCTGATTTTCTGATACAGCTCTTATTATATAAGTTGTATCCAGGGATTTCCCCTTCTGTACCACTGAACTGGCTTCTATGATACATGTTTTAATCACAGCTTGAGTCAGTATATTTCAGATGATGGTAGAATGCACAGTGAATAAATCTAACCCATGGAAAATGGAACTACTGAGAAGAATTTACTAGGCTAAAGTAAAGGCAAAATAAACAACTAATGCCAGTCTGTTGCAGAAGATGATAGAAGATGATATGTTGTCTTAAACAAAACCAAAACTGGGCATCTGCTTATTAGATAATAAGAATACTCCACAGAGGTATCTGTAAGATTTGTAAGCCATTCTTCAAACTTCAGAGACTGCGGATTCTGTTAGGTCCATTGCCTAATGGCAGATATTCTATGAATATTAGCTGGACATTCTTTTTAAGCATACTTTATTTCCATTTGATTTCAGAAAAAGTCCAACAGGGCAAACAAGCCCCCTTTCAGTGGAGGCCTGAGGAGAAAACTTACATGAGAATTAATAAACGTAGTACATCTATAACCTACAGAATACTCAAGTAACATGTATCATTATTATATACAAAGCACCACAAGAACTATATGGATTAGAACTTATACAGCATATAGAATGCTGAGGTAACATTTAGCAGCATTATGTATAAAGCTCCACAATAACTAGTTGTATTAGTACTTATACAACATACAGAATGTTGAGGTAACATTTAGGAGTATTATATATAAAGCTACACAAGAACTATTTGCATTAGTACTTATACGACATATAGAATGCACAGGTAACATTTAGCAGCATTATATACAAAGCTCCACAAGAACTATTTGCACTAGTACTTATACATCATATAGAATGCTGAGGTAACATTTAGCAGCATTATATGTAAAGCTTCACAAGAACTATTTGCACTAGTACTTATACAACATATAGAATGCTCAGGTAAAATTTAGCAGCATTATATACAAGGCTCCACAAGAACTATTTGCATTTGTACTTCTTCAACATATAGAATGCTCAGGTAACATTTAGCAGCATTATATACAACGCTCCACAAGAACTATTTGCATTAGTACTTATACAACATAGAAAATGCTGAGATAACACTTAGCAGCATTATATACAAAGCTCCACAAGAACTATTTGCATTTGTACTTCTACAACATATCGAATGGTCAGGTAACATTTAGCAGCCTTATATACAAAGCTCCACAAGAACTATTTGCGTTAGTATTTATGCAACATATAGAATGCTGAGGTAACATTTAGCAGCATTATATATAAAGCTCCACAAGAACTATTTGCACTAGTACTTATGCAACATATAGAATGCTGAGGTAACATTTAGCAGCATTATATATAAAGCTCCACAAGAACTATTTGCACTAGTACTTATGCAACATATAGAATGCTTGGGTTTCATCTGCTGTGTTACAAGGAGATAATGAATAAAGCTGATAATTATGAAATAAGTATATTTTGTACTAACGTAATCAGAACTGGGTGCAGTTAAGTAGTAGTTCATTAAGTCAGATATAATTATATGCATTTTGTCAGAAGTGGAATAGAAGTCAGAAAAATACGAGAGAAGAGAAAGTGACTAACGTTTATGTGTATGAAGAAGAGGTACTTTAGGAATAACTTAACCTAAAGAACAGAAGGTGCATAGCCAGGAGTCAAGCAGGAAACATTTTGATTTATCTTTGAAGATTATTGAGGAGTCTGATTGGAAGAGGATTCGAGTTCTGTTGCTCTGAGATGCAATTAGAGTAAAGAACATTTTCTGCTTTGTTGTAATCTTTGCAAATTGAGAGGAGATGTTTGTCAGTAGAGCAGATATCTGTATTTTTGGAGTGTAGTTGTGGTATATAATATAGGGCAAGGCATTTTTCTGGTTGAAAGACTAATCTGTTAGTAAATTGATGTTAAGTGTAGGTGAGGAGGGGTGGTCATGCAAGCCAGTTCAGTTACCTGAGGGCAATACTGTTATGAGGGCAGCATGGCTCGTTGGAAGCAAATTTGGCTATTTTATTAAAGCATTGCTCCAATTTAGTTGTTAGGGTACACTTGGAGGATAGTGAAAATAGGAGAGGAGTATAGAAGTGCAGACAGCAAGTAGGTGGATGCTAATGTTAATTGGCTGCTTTCAGTCAAATATTGTTTGGTTCTAGATAGCAGTCATAATGTCTGGTGTGTTTTTTTTATTGCTTGTTCGCTGTGGAGGTTGAATATCATGGTGTCTGCTATAAGCCCTATTAATTTAGTATTGTGGACTTAGCCTACCATTTAACATCAACAGGATTTTCTGGAGAGACAGCTATGTCTCCCAGAGGTCACCTCTCCTCTGGAATAAACTTCCAATACAGGTTAAACAGAAGCCCTCATTAACCCTTTTTAAGCGTAACTTGGCCGATTGGATGGGAAACTGAAAATTCACCCCAGGGACTTCACCTGTGTCCCTCTTGGATAGGGGCAGTTGGTGCTGATTTAGATCTGCTTATAACATACACCATATCTCTAGACCCTTAAGGGAACAGGGGCTGAACTTGTTTATGCTTGCAAGAGTCCTAGGGCCATTAGCCTAGTAACCTCCTATAAACCTATCTAGATATATATGTAGAGGTAATTTAAAAGAGAGCTTTGGATTTGGTAGGAGTTAGAGGTTCAGTATTGGGTCTCATTTCACTAACCAGTTTTCTATTGAGAAGAATGAATTATGTGTGAGCTTTTGGAGAAGATTGGGATTTGGGAGAGTAGAGCTAGGGATACATCATCCAAGTATCAGACTAGTTTTTCCCAAGCTTTGTCATCTACCAGAGGTATATTACAGCATGAAGGTGGAAGTGTTAAACTCAGGACTCCACTATACACATTGATTTTTAAAACAGTCAGACTACAATGGCAACATACTTTAAGTAAGAAACAGATTTGTTAGCAGAGTACAAGTGTACCAAGAATTTGATCATCATGAAACAGGATTTGAAATAAACTGCTGGCTGTTGATATCAAGGATCTTCTAACTGCTTAGGGAAATTAAATTGCTTATTTAATGTGGCAAGGAAAGAGGCAGAGGGAGAGAAAATGCAATCTTGTTGTTTTCCACAAACAGTTCTTACCTTAGAAATCAGGGCATCAATACTGTCAGATGAAACATGAAAAAAGATATAAAATGTATTACTTCTGTCCATTTATTTAGTTGTCTATGGTAAGTGTTAAATATTGTTTGCAATATACAGATGCCTCATATTTGTATGAGGTTGCTAAACTCTTAACATCACTTTGTAGTTATGGAAATTCAACTTTTCGTTGGGTCTTCTTGCCTATTTCTGCTGGCTATGGATATGATTTTCTGCAGTTTCCTGCAGAGTCTATGTCATATCTAATAAACAATGTTGTACATTCTAAATGCTAAGAAAATTAGATATGGAGATTACAGGTCACTGGTTCTCTGGTTACTATTTTCTCTTTTTATCAGCACATTTGTATCACTTTTTAATGTACTAGCATCTGATTATTCTCTGTAATTGTTTCTAGGTTTATTCTCACCTTTTGATTGCTACAGAACTTCATAGCTAATGCATATGAGTAGCTGACGTTTTTGGGAAAGATGTTTATAAAGTCTGTTTAATTACAAATGTTGACATATTCATGAATACAATAATATGTTACCTCTGTTCAAAGCGCAAAATGCTCTTATCTGCTACACATGACTGGCATAGGCTAAATATGTTTAAATTTCCTGAAACAAATGGAAAGATATGCAAAAATAGTATCATTACTACATGACTGCATTACTACATTACTACATTATAATGCATCACATCATATAGTTGTGATGACAGAAAATATCAAACTGCCTAGCAATTCTGACATACTTGTGTATTTTTTATCTTTCCGTTGCTCCACCTTTGCCCCTTCTCTTTGCATAAAACCCATTCCAGGCCTTCTTGCAGACTTCTTTGCCTTGCAGTCCTCTACCCAGTCAGACAGCAGGTTATATTTTTCCATTACTCTTTCTGTAACCAAAAGCAAAAAAAAAAAATGTATTAATATCAAGGTTAAACATTGTACTTTTTATCAGATAGGCTGCATGCTCTGTCCTCCCTCCTCAATCTTTCCTCTTGAGTTGTATGCTGTCAGACTGTCCCAGAAATATCATGTACCTGTTTCACATCTCCCTTTTCTCGTCTATCCTTTTGTACCTCTCCTCACACTCCTTGCAATCTTTTCCTTTAACCGATCTTGTAGCATTCTTAAAACTTCTCAATTAGTCTGATATCATTATCTTTGTATGTTTAAAATAAACAAGCACAATGCTCCAGCTATGGTCTGGGGAAGGTTGTGCGCAGGGATAATATAATCTCGCTGATTCCGGTAAAAAGCACAATGCTCCAGCTATGATCTGGGGAAGGTTGTGCGCAGGGATAATATAATCTCGCTGATTCCGGTAACAAGCACAATGCTCCAGCTATGGTCTGGGGAAGGTTGTGTGCAGGGATAATATAATCTCGCTGATTCCGGTAACAAGCACAATGCTCCAGCTATGGTCTGGGAAAGGTTGTGCGCAGGGATAATATAATCTCGCTGATTCCGGTAACAAGCACAATGCTCCAGCTATGGCCTGAGGAAGGTTGTGTGGAGGGATAATATAATCTCACTGATTCTGGTGACTACGAAAGAATCAAAACAGTGCAACATGTTAATACTGTAACTACAGCTATCACAATTTGTAACTAATGGTTCATTTCTGCACTTACTGCAACCTCAAGGTCTTTTTCATGATTTTTGCTTTTTTGTTATTTAACCTGTCATGATTCATGTTCTTCTTTGGAGTTATTTGCATCCAGATAAAGAACTTTACACTTCCTTGTATTAAAACTTAGAAACCCTTTTCAAAACCACTCTCTGCCAGTCTCCTCAGATATTTTTGAAGGCTTGCTTCCTCACCTTCGGCTGTCCAATGTACCTTAATGTCATCAACAGATAGGCTGATCCTGTTCTTATTTCTCCTCATAATGTGTATTGCAAAATGGCAAAGAAAACTGGTACTGTGAGCAAACGTTTGGACTGATTTCCAGTAATCACTCGTCTTCCATTTATAAAAGCCTGACAAAATACTTCCCTTTGCTTTCATCTACCCAGACACCTTTCTAGCAATTTAGCCATCCTCTTTCATACCAGAAGTCCTGTCCTTTCGCTTTGCCACTCACTTTCATGGCAGAAATTGAGACAAAGGCTTTGCTGAAGCCAATGTGTGCAGCATCAGCCAAGTTTCATTTGTGAGATGCAATTTAATACAGTTGCAAAACTGAGTCATTTTGCATTAACATGATCTGTTTTCCAGTAATCCATCTAGGAACTTATTTTGCATTTTATTGTTTTACAGACAAACAATTATCAATTCTCTCAGTATCTTCTATAGACTTCTGTGTTATGAAGGACATACATATTAATTTGTAATGGAGCCCTTTGGCAAGATGCAATAGCTTTGACTCAGAGTAATGGGGTCTGTGTTTAATTTCTGACCTTTGTTTACTGTCTGTATGGATATTTTTATGTTTTCTTTATGTCTTTATATGTCCAACTTCCTCCCAACTCTTCAAATTATGTTTCTTTATTAGACAAACTCACACACACACACACACACACACACACACACACACACACACACACACACACACACACACACACACACACCTAGCTAGATATTTAATAATCATGGCACAAAAAGTCCTGTTATTAAAAGTATTGATAAAGCTATCAAAATGCACAATTGTCAACAACAAAAAATTCTGACCAGATAATATCAACAACAAAAAAAAAAACAAAATCTTCCCACACCTCACATTAAAGTCATCTCAAAAGAAAAGCAACCAGACTATTTTTGTGATCAGTTTAAATAAAAACAAACAAGCAACAAAAACAAAAAATAACAATACCATAACATATAATTTGCCTGAACAAAATGTTTTTAGAAGGTATCCTGCATGGTGAGGGTTAAGATCTGTGAAAGGATTTGAGTTACACTTAACACACATGAATAAGGACAAGTCGGGGGACAAGCCCCCTATATCACTAAACCTAACCCTATCCCTACACTGTACCTTCCAAACAAACCCTTTCCCTAATAGTATCATAATGCTAGACACTCTAAAGCTACCCCCTTAACTAGCCCTTACTCTAACTCTACCCTGAAAATAGTAACAGAAACTCTCCTACCCCTAACACTGACCCACTTTTCTCTGAAAAAACAATGAATATTCAGTATAAAAACACCACACTTCACTTTGTTGACAAAATAAACATTTACCGGATTGAACTGCAATTATATCCATCTATAATAGACAGACAGACAGACAAATGAATAATAGATAGATAACTAGATAGCTAGATATAAATAGACGAAACATTAATAAACAGCGAGAGAGATAAAGCCAGAGACAGGATTGAGATAGAGACAGAGATAGGGCCAGAGATAGACACAGACATAGAAATAGAGAAGGAGACAGAGACAGAGATATTTGTCCTTCACCTTGTGGCACGAGTTAGAGTTGATCATGCTCCAAGAAGGACCTTTTCACTTAGCCCATTAACAGATTCAGTAAAATTAAGTTAAATTAGTTTCCGGGGGTCAAGACTACTTCCACTTCATATGTAGTGCTTTAACTGCCTTTATCCCATTGTCTGTAATATCTTTGCCGCTGAGTTATCTGCAGAAGAATTTTCTTAAGTTTAAGCCACCAGAATATACATCGGTCATGCTCAGTTACACCTTGCTGTTTATTAACTCATTTATTTTTTTTCATTTATATGATTTAAATTACTTAGCACTTAAAAAGCAGAACAATAGACACTTAAGTAATATTTATATCTGATTCTTTTTACAAAAGGAACTACTGTTCCACAAATTATGGACTTATTTATATAAACAAGTAGGTTATCTGCAACGACAGCACCCCCCCTTTCATTGTATGCATATGATTATATTAAGAAGATAAAATATAAAAAGTTGTAAAATTATCAGATTAGCATGAAGAGAACAAGAAAAGACAATAATTACCTGTCTAGCATTGATAATATTGGGATTTGTTTAAAATGTGGAATTGTGTGCACGTATGTAATGTCATTTTAAGTATGCCTGTGGATATCAACAGCTGTCATCTACTAAGACAGCAAGATAAAATAATTTTCTTTAACGTGCACATTTAACTTTCATATACAATTATACATGAAAGCAGTGCACTGCACAACAAGAGAACAACCACAAATGAAGATATCAGCAAAATGTTACATGTTAAACAACATTTGTAGTTAATTCCTGAGTGTGGATACCAATACATTATTTTATGTAAGAAATTCTCACAGGCTCCAATGCAACAAACCATTTTATCTTATTCTTACCCCACTTTTCCTTTTTCCTTTCTCCTTTCTCTATTATTTTGTTTTCTCCAGTTTAATATCTCCTTAAGCCAAATATGTGGAGAAACCTACTAAATGCCTACAAAAGAACAGATACCTCCCAAATGCACACCATCCACACTCAGCACTAAGCAAAAATAAGCCAGTGCACATATCAACACACACACCCATGTCTCAACAAATAAGCCACTAAGGCAAAACACATCATGTTTTGGTCATAGGCGACTCCATAGTGAGACACACAGATGTCCCCTTCACCAGACTGGACAAGGAGAAGGTCAGGTCAGTTGCCTATCATGTGCCAGGATCTGACAAATCATGCATGCATTCAAGTTACTCAACAAGAAGTACTGTTATGACTCTGCCATAGTCCATGTTGGAGTGAATGACATGAGACACACCTTTCTGGACTATATGAAGAGAGACATGACATAACTCTCTGAATATGTGTCCCAAACAGGTATGGCCCTAGTCCTAAGTAGTACCCAAACCATACCCAGGATGATGGCACAACATAAACAAAAAATGGTTTTCGTCAACAGTTGGCTCAGCTTCTGTTGTCAGTCCTGGGAGATCCAGTATCTGTCAGCCTGGGATGATATGGTAGACAGACCTTGCTGCTTTCTAGAGATGATCTACACCCATCCCTCTAGGCTTTTGGATACTGACATAGTACTTTTCTTAAGCAATGTCAAAACAGCAAATTTTTCAACGTAACAAAATCTAATCAAGACAAACACAGGGACATGCTAGAAGTTTAAAACATGAAACTCCACTCCTTGGAAGCACTCCTCACCTTAGTGGGTGCAGACATCTATGCAGTTACCAAGACATGGTTCAAGGTCACTGAGACCACCCTGGCCATGCAAGGCTACTATGTCTTCCACATGTTCAGACTTCAAAATGAGTGTGAAGGAACCAAAGGTGGAGGTGTATTCATCTTTATTAAAATCAAATACATTTTGAAACTGGTCAAACAGCATGGCCCTTTCATAGGTTCATAGGTTCATAGGTAGGTGCTAGGCTATCTGCCTGAGGGCATTTATAAGCCTAGCCAGAGTGTGACAGCTTTCGCTGCCCCATTGAATAATTAACTGAGCCTCTGTCAAGAAGAGCCAATGAAGTGATCCCAGGGGTGTATTTTCTGTTACCCATCCACTCATCAAGGTTTCTCTTGAAGAGTGTTAGTGAGGGGTGCTGCCTAATGTAGTTAGGAATTTTGTTCCAAAGCATGGGGAGTCTCTGTTACAGGAATCTATTCCTCCAGCATGTTCTCTTTATTGTTGTGGTGAGGTTTAGCTCAATAGAGCGAGTGGCTCGCAGTGACTTGGATTTCTTTAGGTGGAGCATGTCCATCAATTCTGAGTTGGACATGGCTTTGTAAGTCAGGCAGAGATCACCTCTGAGTAAGTGATATGCAACTGAGTACAGCTGGAGTTTTTCCAGTCAGGCTGCATAGGACATATGTTTGAGGCCAGTAATCCACTTGGTGAGGTACTTTTGTGGTCTTTCCAGCTGTTGGAAGTGTCTTGTGAGGTACATCCCAAATGGAGCATTGTACTCAATGATGGGTCTGATGAGTGATGAGTAGAGGGGCACTATAACCTCTTTATTTCTAGATGCGAACCCTTTAGTAATTAGATAGGCTACATAGAAGGATTTCCTAACTACTTTGACAATATGATTGTCAAAGGAGAGATTACTATCTACCTGGGTCCCCAGATCTCTTATTACCTCCTCTGTATTAAGGGGGCTGCCACCTATGTGGTAATTCATGGGTGTTTTGTTTTTCCCAAATGGGATGACTATGCATTTTTTGGCATTTAGCTTGAGACCATGACTTTGACACCAGGTGTCCGTCTCAGTAAGTCCCTTTTGGAGAATGTCCATGTCAGCCGGAGAGTCAATTATGGCTCCCAGTTTGCAGTCATCGGCGAACTTGGTAAGCCATAGTTCTCCTGTGTTTGCCTGTACTTCTGAGAAGTATATGCCGAACAGTAGGGGTCCCAGGACTGAGCGTTGTGGGACACCACTTATGACTGGTTTAGAGTCGGACCTGGAGCTCACTATTCTTACCGTGTGAGTTCTGTCTGTAAGCCAGTTGGCAACCCATCTCTTGACGTAGGGGTTTATGTTTAGGCTGGTGAGTTTTTCTATAATTCCTGAGTGGGGAATGGTGTCAAAAGCCTTGGTGAGGTCAAGGTAGGCTGTGTGAACTACCTTCCCCTCATCTATGGCCTTGGTGACTGTCTCAAAGAATCCAACCAGGTTTAGTAGGCATGATCTGCCCTTAACAAAGCCAAACTGGGCCGGGTCAAGTGTTTGGAGGTTCTCAATGTCATTGTTAATGAGCTCCATGATGATGCGCTCCATAGCCTTGCAGAGCAGGCTAGTCAGGCTTATGGGGCAATAGTTACCAGGGTCAGTTGTGGCCCCGCCTTTGTGGAACGGAATAACCATTGCTGTGCACCATTCTGTGGAGACGTAGCCTGTGGAGAGGCTGAGGTTGAACAGTGTGTTTAGGTGGGGGGGAGGGTCGTTCGTTCTGTAGTTCGTGAAAGACGCAGCCTGGGACACCATCTGGCCCCATTGATGCTGTGCTTTTGGCTTTTGAAAGGGCTGTTTGCACCTGTGCGTCTGTGATTTCTGGAACACTACACTTTTCCAGTATTATTGTGGGCTCTTTTGGGGGTGAGAGGGGGGTTAAGTTTGCACTGAATCTATCTGCCAGGATGTTGGCAATATCAGTGGGTTCAGTATATTTTGTGCTATTTTGCACTAGCTCAGAGCATATCTGTGAGTTGCCACTTAGATTCTTGACATAGCTAAAGAAGGCTTTGTGGTTATCTTTTAAATCCTTAACTATTTTACTTTCAAAGTTAGCCTTGAAGGATTTTATGAGGGACCTTAGTTTCTTACTGATACTGATCAGGGATGTATTTCCTTCTTGGGATTTGCTTTTTTTCTGAACTAGTTTCCTCCTTCTATTGTATAGCCTGTTTATAGCAGGGGTCCATCAGACTGGTTTCCTTCTCTTAGGGGAGTGAGTCTTGGTTTTGCTAGGGATGGCACAATCCATGCATCCTTCTAGGTGCTCATAGAGTGCATTTGTAAAGGTTCCTGCATCTTGGACACTGTTATCCTTTAGTGTGGGTGCTGTGAAACTTACCACCTCTGTCTTAAGTAAGGTGAAGTTTGCTATAGAAAAGTTTTTCACTGTGGTTTCCTTGGTGGGAGGTGGTGGTGTTGTGTGGACATCCAGAGTGATTAGTTTATGGTCTGATCTAACCAGTGACGGGTTGACCTCTGGTGTGGAACACCTGTCGCCCATGTTGGTGATAACCAGGTCCAATATATTTTCACCTCTGGTAGGGGAGTTTACCAGCTGATCCAGGGCATTTGAGTTGATAAATTCCAGGAAGCGCTGGACCTGGGAGTTTGTACTTGAGTAGTTTTCCCATTTAACGGTAGGGTAATTGAAATTGCCCCAATATCAGGGTGTTCGGTAGGACCTTCATGTTTTCCAGTGTCTCCAGAAAGGTGGAGTGGTGGTCCTGGGTCATGGAAGGTCAAACTACTCCATATCCAATTAACTATTGGGAAAGAGCCATACCACATCATTACTAGTTATAGAACACTCCTTGAACCAGGATAAGCAAACCAGCTTACCTCAATTTACTGGAATACCTTGCCATACAGCCCAATACCTTTGTCATGGGAGCTTTCAACTATCCTTCCATAGACTGGGGGACATATACAAGCAAAAAAATGCTCGCTCAGAGGTTCCTGGACTTTGTTAACACAAATGCTCTGGAACAGATAGTCTGCACCCCCAATATTAATATTCTGGACATAGTACTCACATACATGGAGGATTTCTTTACTATCCCATACATGATGGCCTCCCTGGTTATGTAAGACCACACATCAGTCTCGTTTGAAGAAACTTCTGGAACTGACACCATCACAGGAACAAAAATTATAAAAAACTTTACCAAAGCTAAGTACAGCCTAGTAAGCAATAGTATAAAAAGTTTAATACCACCTGTAATTGCAGACATCAATGATCACTACACAGAAGTGTACACAAATGCCCTGTAGAAACACTTAAGTGACTTTATAAACTCTGCTGTACCTGACCAGACCAAAACCAGGTCTTCTTGTAAAATCAAGCCACCATGGTGGACTTCGAATATAAACAGATTATATGACAAGAGGAAGAAACTTGTCCAAAAGCAAGATGAATATCACTCTGCAGAAGAAGAGTTCCCTCCTAAGCCTAAACAAGAAAATCAGCACTTTTATAAAGTCTTCTAAAGCAAATTAAAAAAAATAAAATCACATTTCTAGCCAAGGATAATCATAAGGCATTCTTTAACTACATCCCAAGTCTGGAACGGAATGCCCAGCTATGTGCTGTACTGTTTGTACATAGGATCACTCATACTACACTGGAAGATATTGCCAACCTGCTAGCTGACAGATTCAGTGCAAACTTTACCCCATATCCCCCACCTACCATATCCCAAAACATGCCTGACACCAGCTCTCTGCCTAGTATCTCTAGAGAACAGGTCATCTCTCCACTCGCCAAGACCAAAAACACAGCCTGAATGGGAACAGATAATATCCTAGGTTGTTTACTAAACAATCTACAACAAGGCCTAAAATAATCACACTTGGCATTCACTTTAATCATAGCTTGAGAACTGGTTATATTCCTGCAGAATGGAAAACAGCAACAGTAATCCCCCTACGCAAAGGGGGAGGGGGGTTGCCTTCAACTGACCTGTAAACTACAGACACATAAATCTAACCTGCCTCATCTGCAAAACCATGGAAAGAATTATTAAGGACCTCATCAACAAGGACAAAGATGACCACCTAATGCTGGACCCGACCCAGTTTGGCTTCATTAAGGGTAGACCATGCTTATTAAACCTGGTGGACTTTTTGAGAATGTCACCAAAGCCATGGACGAAGGTAAGACAGTACACACAGCCTATCTAAACCTTGCCAAGTTTTCAAAATAAGTCCCCACTCCAGCATTGTTGAGAAACTCTCCCAGATAGGGATTAACCCTTGCATTACTAGATGGGTAACCAATTGGTTCAGTGACAGAACACACTGTCACAATTAGTGACTCCAACTCCACTAGTAGACCCGTCCCCAGTGGAGTACCACAGGGGTCTGTGCTGGGCCCCTTACTTTTTGTCATTTATTTCTCAGAAGTCCAGGCCAAAAGAGACAGCCTTTAGCTTACCAAGTTTGCTGATGATTACAAACAGGGACCAATCCTCAATTCCCCCAATGATATCAACATATTACAAGAAGGACTAACACAAACAAATGATTGGTGCCAAAGCCTTGGTCTAAAACTAAATACAAAAAATGCATTATTGTTCCCTTTGGCAAAATGGAATTCCCTAAAAATTACAATATTGACAGCACCCCCTTGAGTTCCAACCCAGTAGTGTGAGACTTGGGAACACAGGTTGACAGCAATCTGAACTTTGACCACCAAGTTCCCACAGTGGTAAGGAAAACCTTGTATGTAGTGCACCTGATAAGCAAGGGCATAGCATCTACGTCAAGGGATCTTATAACTCTACTGTACTTGACCCTCATCAGACCACTAATAATATATAATGCACCCTTTTGCATATACCTCAAAAGATACCTGCCTGCAGCAGCTGGAGAGACCTCAGACATTTCTCAATAAAAAAAATACAGTGACTCCAAACCATGACCTAATTGGACAGGCTGAAAGCCTTGTCAGTAAACTCTGCATCTTATAGGCTGCTGAGAGGTGAGTTGTGCCTGGCCTGTAGTGCAGTCTCCAGCTCTGCCCTAATGGAAATGCTGCACATCCAGAAGGTAAATGACACAAGAGTTACTCACTCTAGGGATCTCATACTAGCTTGTGACATTAAGAGAACATGCTGGAGAGACAAATTTGTCTCCTAGAGACTGCCACTTCTCTGGAATAGACTTCCTATTAACATAAAACAAAGCTGCTCACTGACCCTATTCAAACCCAAACCTAGATAACTGAATAAGAGACTGCAAATTCATCCCTGGGGTGTCTCCCATATCCCTCATGTACAGGGGGAGCCGGTGTTGATCACTGACCTGCTCTGCTCATAAATTTGTTCTGTGAACTACCCAAAAAGAATATTGGGATACTTGGGATTAACATGGCTAGGCTTGTAAAGGCTCTAGGAGGCTAGCCTAGTAACCTTCTATAAATCCTATTCCATTTTGTGCATATACTTTCTGCTCCTTCCCTATCATAATGTGGCTCAGCATATAAATTCTCATGCTGCAATCTCTATCTCTTCTTGTAACCTTTGCTCTTAACTTACTACATGTCCATTTGTCTATCGGCCTCATAACTTAAAAATAGTGATGATGGAATCTGTCATTCCCCACTACCTACTTTAAACCTGCAATGCCTTCTTACTGATATACGTATCTCACCCAATACTACAACAGCAGTCCCTTTCCTCTATCATTCCTGCATCTTGCTTGATTACCGCTAATTACTTGCACTAATGAACAATCATTTAACGTCTTTACCAACTGTCAAAGCCAATGACCATAACTATCTTCCACACCCAATTCTGTACATACTCTTTCTTTAAAATTCTGGATCTGCCTTTCCTCAACTCTTAGTTGTCTTTCTTTTGACCAAACCATTTATAAGTTGCAGTTATGTTCCATCCTCCCTGTTTCACTGCTGACCATGAAAAGACAGACAGAACAACCATCCATTTTCCATTTCCCTTCTGTAAAGTAGCATCTCAGAAATTCTAAGCACATTCATACCTCTATTACATTTGCAAGTTGATTCATATCTCTTAACCTATTAGTGAAAATATTCTGGACAAAGCGAAACTTACTGAGAGGACAAAGACCCAAAATCAGGGATAGATTTTAAAAATACCGCTCTTACAAACTTTGAAAGTTGCTAGAATGTCAGATTTTGCATAAACATGCATTTTATGAAAGATATGAAATCTGAAATTCAAATATGTATCATTACTTAGTGTCAATAATTCTCAATGACTTACCAGAAAACCAAAAATTTTGTAAAGAACAGACCAAAAATTTGAATAAAAAACCTGGACATTCTGTGAAATTCCATATAGTTGAAATGTATGGCTTGACTGCCTCTTAACCAGCATGCTACCTTTTCTTAGCAGTCTCCCTCCTTAATCCTGCAGGAAGTCCTATACCATCTTTACATGATCCAAAACTAGATATTGTAAACTGAGTTTAAATCTTTCTGGTTCTTGTATCTTCCTCCCTTCATTCTATATATTACCCCCCTTCCACTCATCCCTTTTCTTAACTTATGTCTGCCTTTCCTTCACCTAGATCGTTATAAACGACAGTAGCCCTATCCTTCCTTGTCTTTGTCCAGCCTTGCTGAACATAGTACATTCCTATTACAGAACATTCTGTCTTTTCCCTACCCCACCAGCTATAGCTGTTGAGTGTGCCACCATTTTGCTATATGCAATCCAGTCTCCTGACCTTAACCCAGTTCTTCTTTTAACACCAGAAAGTCCAGTAAATCTCATGTACCTCCAAGTGCCAACAAATGCCCCAAATATCTGAGACCCCTTATGTACCATCTATATTTTCTTTATCTTTCCATATCCCAACGGAAATATTATTCCAGCTTTATTTATACTTGCTGATAAAAGTTGATCTCCCACCTATCCTTTTCTTATCTCTTTAGCTGTGTTCTTTTTAATATTCTCCATAATTTCTATCTTTGTAATCTGAGTTATATCCTTTCAATATACGTCTAGCGTCACTACCTCAGAGGTTATGTGCCATGTTAACTGTTGGAGCACATCTTTGAAAACCTGTCATTCCCTTCTCACTGACCCTACCCCTTAATAGTACATCTTTGTTTGCCATTCCAAATAAAATTATCACACTAAATGTATGAAATTTTAAGATATTCAGTTTTATAAAAATATTGAAATGGTTGCCCTGGCACATACTATAAGGGCTTATTTACTGGGTGACAAATATGCACAACCAAGATACAGGGAACCCTTTGAAATATATTTTCTTTGCATGAATAAACTCAACCACAATAAGCACTGACAATGCTACAGTAATAATGATTTATTCACTCACTTTTGTTTTTTTGTAAATATGGGAATAACGACAGAGAGAATGGAATAGCCTTAATAAGCAAAGAATTCATCAAAATAGGTAAAAATCTGTTGACTGTAGGTTTCACCTTGCATCTTTTGCAGGTTTTGCTAACTAGTATCCATGATTCCATTGGTGATGATTTATTAAAAATATCAAGTAATGCACCTCGTTTTAAAGAAATTCTCCTACATCATTTTATTGATGATAGTTTTACAGACAAATTGTCTTGTATTTATAGCCAGTAAAACATATTGCATTGAAGCAACCTTTCTATATACATGATGAAGGTATGTCCGTGATTTCTTTACCTATCGCATTATTTGATTTGCACCAAAGTGGTCTGACTAAACTTAGAAAATGCATAATTTTATTCAAGAAAACTGGCATAGTCTATATAATTATTTGATTCTTTACAGCATCAGCTTCAAAGTATCCTCACTATTCCATTACTGTTGGGCCATCGTTGACCCACAAGTCAAGGTGCAGCCTAGATAATACGTTTCATTTGCTGGACACCACAGAGAAAGTATGAATGGAGGAGGGAAGTGTGTAAAGGAGCAATGAGCAGCAGAGCAGGCTGGGTAAATGGTTCTATTTTATTTATAAGAAGTGTACTTGAAATAATATGGTTAATGTAGTGGTAACATTTGATGATGTACTAAAACACATTCAGGGCCTGATAAAAGCATGAACCCTGAGGACAGAATTCAAGCATATATTTTTTTATTTAACATTTGTTAACTGGGAAAGGAGCCAATTTTCAGCAGAGGCCTGGGGAGAAATGCTCCAGATGCATGTCTTTTTAATGTGGGAGGAAACCGGAGCACCCGGAGGAAACCCACATGAACACAGGGAGGGCATGCAGACTCCACACCGAAGGCATCCCAGCCGAGAATCAAACTGGAGAACCTCTTGCTGTGAGGTGACAATGCTGCCGCTGCACCACTGCGCCATCTGGAATCCAATCCAATATCTGGTGAGAACTAGTGTGTTTGAGGATATAAGAATAGATATAAAAAGTAAGGAGCTATGTCTGGAAACGTTTTTGAGGGAAATGGCTTTAGTCTTTTCATTTAGAACTATGCTCAGAGGTAGTTATTTTTATTTTAGACAATAGTATTAAGATTTTGCATGTTAACATTGTATAACAAGGGAGTGTGTTAGCGATAGATATGGAGTATAAAGGTTGTAAATGGTGAATTACAAATATAAATGACTAAAAAACTCTTGGCAGAAAATGATTATAAAAAAATGGAGGTATAGTTAAATATGGAATTCTTTGTTCTGTAGTGAGGAGATTTTAATTATAATTTATTAGATGTTAAGAAGTTAAAAGAGAGAAAGGTAGACAAAATAATAATATGATTATTTAATGAATTTATTACTAACTATAATTTATGATCAACAGGACAGGTAGGAGTTACTCATGCAGAGGGAAATTTGGGTACTGGATTTGGTTATATATTTTCTGTCTGAACTGCTTTAAGGAGATGGTAAGATAGCTGCTAACAATATTTTTTCTGATCTTAATTCTAAAATTGTGTGTTTAGGGAACAGTAAAGTACATAGGCAGTTTGCTATTGACTTGTTTAAAATCTACTTGCATGATAAATATGAAATCCCACCAAAACTATTCAAGTATAGAAAGGTCATATAAATGTAAAATTTGCATTTTCTAGTTGTGGTGGATCTGTGTTAAATCAGTACCAGAACATAAAAGGAAGATGCATTAAACCAAGATCTAAGTGTTAGGTGAGTATGATACATGAGTTTTAAAAAATCCAAATTTGCTAGATGGAAAGGAAAGAGTTGTAAAAAAAGAGGAATTGAATAAATATTGTGAGAAAATATAAGTCAGTGGTTAAGCTGAATGAGATACTAGAATCATGGTGAAAATAATAGTTACCTGCTAAAATAAAATATAGTATCATGAATAGATATACAAATAGTTACTACTATGACAAAGAAAGTATGTGAGTGTCATAGGAAATATAAAACAGGTGTAAGTATTGTTTGAAGAACTTTGATATAGAAGGAATTTTCAGTGTTGACCTATAGATGAAAATGATAAGTTGAAACTATACTGAGAGGAGCTGGATAAACCTTTTACATTAGCATATAAATAAGTGTTATTTATTTTCCATGTGAAGATTGTGCTCTTTATTTCTATTATTAAAATATTAGAAGACTGGAAGTATGAGCAATTTTAACGTGTGAACTTTAGAAGGACCAAATCCATATTTTCATGAATGCTGTTATTGCTCTATATTAAAACTGATTTGGAAAGGTAAAGCTAGGATATGTTTTTGTAACTGGAGGCCCTCTTTATTAGTGAATTGCAATTACAAAATAGCTTTCATCATGGAAATGAAAATAAAAGCTGAGATTAAAAAAAAAACACTGGCCTATTGAAATTCAAGGAATTTCAATTGGCTCGGGAGTTCATAGGTTCATAGACAGGTTCATAGATAGGGAGTCACAGACTTATTATAGTTAATGAAGGAACAGATAGAGCTAGGTAGAGAAGTAGGGATTATAGAAATTGCACATTGCTAAAGCTTATAACTATACTGCTCATACATATTTGTTGAAATTAATAACTTGCATATCTTCTCTGTGCTCATATGGGTTTTTTTCAGGATGCTCCAGCTTCCACCCTTATTTCAAAAATATGCAGCAGGTGGAATTGGCACACTAAATTGTCCACAGATGTGAATGTATGTGTATGTGTCTGGTACAGAAGAGCAACTGTAGTAGAGCTAGCCACACAGTGGTGTGAAGGTTGGATCTTTTTACCAGTTATACATATGGATGGATGGATGGATGGATGGATGGATGGATGGATGGATGGTTGGATGGATGGATGTATGTATGTAAGGAATGGGACTGAGCAAAAGAGTAGCAACTTAGCAGAAATTTCTTAATACTGTTTTGTGAAACTGGTAGCAATGGTGAGTGGCGTTAAGCAGGGATGCTATTTGAGTACCCGCTCATTGTTTAGGTTTGGTATGTATTATGTTGTGTATACTGCTATGAAGAAGATTAAATAGGCTTCGCAATTTGGTATTGTCCTAAAATCCTCTGCTATAATTCTGTATTTATATACTGCCTTTCCATTTAGTTTCCTTCTCCACATTTGCTGCACTTGAATTTATTAGCAGAATGTTTTTTTTATTTCCAGACATGTGTGCACTGTTTTGGCAGAATGATTGAAATGTTTTGTTTGCAATTATTTTGACATTATTATATGTTAAATAGCTAGTTAAATACACAGGCAGGCAAAGGTGGGCTGGTGATCTGCTAGAAGTACAATGTTCTTGAAGATATGGCTCACTAGGCACCTCAAAGAAAAAATTTAGAAGGATTACATAGCCATAATATAATGCTGATGTATGCTATAAATGTTTCTAGATCAACAAAATGTAGTTTACTGTTTTTGTTACATGGCATATATTGCAGATATGTAACTTACCAAAGGTTATTGGACCTTTGAAATCCAGTGGCTCATTTGAAGGAGCTCTGCCTCATATCTCTGGGCATCACTTCTGAATTGCAGTCATCATCTGAGTGAAGTGGATATATTTGCTATGTATCGTTATCTGCTTACTTAGGGTATTTAGTTTTTTTCCTCACCTCACCAAAACATGCTGTATGTCTTTCATTTAATTATCCTGTCAAACTCAAACGTATTTGGCCATTTTAGTTGAATTTGGCATTTGAAATTCAAATTCTCACTTCTTTGTAGAGTGAGATGTATATATTGTTGCATTAGTAAGTTCTGGAGGGTCCAAAGTTATTATACCTTGAAAAAAACAGCAATAGGGTTCTTGCATTGTCTGTCAATGACTGCTATTTGTCCAAGGTGCAGTGACGTTCAGAGCGATAAAAATACATTTGTGGATTAACTCTTCATATTGAGGATTTGTGGGTGATGATTTTGATTTGTCATACTTAATGACATCTTTAGCTTAGTTACTTTCAGTAGCTTCCAGCAGATCACCAACCAGCCACAATCCTATGCCAACGCTGCAAGGAAAACCCTTGAAGTGGCCCTGTAGTTGTTACTGTGCAACTGCATCATTTATCAGTCTATCTATATGTCTGTCTAGCTATCTATCTATTTGTCTATATTGTTAATGTCATAATAGCCCTAGTCATCCACATGCTGAGTTACTATGATGGTTTTGGCTATTATATGTCACATATGTGCTATCAAGTTGCTTCAGAAAGTGGCTTAGGCATTTGGTGAGGTCTGCAATAAGCTGTCTTCAAGCTTAATGTAAATCATTAAACAGGGAACGTATCTATTCATAAGAGCTATATAGGATCAAATAAAGTTACTAGGCTAATGGCTCTAGGGCCCTTACAAGCCAACTCAAGTGTTACCCTTATTTTCATGATTAGCACGTATTGCCCCAGTCCACGAGGGATATAGGTGGAATCCCTAGGGAGAATTTATGGTTTCCCATAATTACATTTGAAGAGGGCCAATGATGTGCTCTATTTGACATGAAGTGGGAGCTACTTCCTAACATGTGGTAACCTCTGGCAGACAATTTTGTCCATCCAGCTGGTTCTATTAATGTCACATACCAGGTTAAGGTCTTTAGAGCGAGTAACCTGTGTACCATTTGACTTATGGAGATGCAGCATTTCCAATAAAGCAGGGTCAGAGATTTCCTTGTATGAGTAGTCTGTATGAAACAGAATAAAGTGATAGTGATTTCAGATGATTACCATAGGACAGATGTTGAAGACCTTGAATTTTCCTTGTGAGGAACCATTGTGGTCTTTCCACTTGCTGCAGGTGCTTGGAACAGTACATACAAAAAGGGGTGTTGCACTCAATTATTGGCCTGATGAGGGAAGAGTACAAGGAAGTTACAACTTCTTTTTTTCTGGAGGCAATGCCCTTAGTTATATTTAGACCCTCAGTGATGTTCAGCTTTCAGGTTAGACAGAGGATTTTATCACATCAAAATTCTTCACTACTGGATCTAAGGAGTAAAAGGATAAAGTCTTGTATATGAACCATACAGTCCGGGTTCAGTTAGTAGCACTGGATGAATGAGCCAGCTGTAGGAGGTAGTTGGTAAGAAAAACTAGGAGGTGGATGATGCTCACCTTTGTCTGGGAGGTGGGATGAAAGACATGCCTTGGGTGCAGAATCCATTTAAAATCCATGGAGGAGGCACCATTAGAGGTGCTTACTCTTCAAATGGACAAGACTATAGAGGGGGACATCTCTTAAGAAAAAAGAATCTATGTCTCTTTACTCCAGCCCTGTGGGACATACCAGATATATATAGAGAGGAATAGGCAGGGTCATAAAAAGAAGAAAAACACTTAATTCCTTACTGCCTTAAATGGAACATAGCATTTTCACCTGTGAGTGGAATGAATTGACAAGTCTAATGGTCACTATATATATGAGGAGCTAAAATATGCCATGTGCGCACGCATGCGCGTGTGCGCACACACACACACACACACACACACACACACACACACACACACACAGCTTTTGAATTCTTTACCATAGTCAATAGACATTTTTACATGATTCCTGATGTTGATAGATTTTGAGTGAGGAATTAATATTAATACAATGGATAAGCCTGCACTGAAACTGTAGCGGGATAAAAGACTGAAGTCCTGACTATGACCTGGGTCATCATAGTTCAGATCTGACTCTGATGCTTGAAGTTGCAGGCAATGATGATAGGAATACCCATTATGGGGAAAGGTTTGAGGGGTTCACTTATAGAGTACACTGGTCTGTTAATTTCCCTGATGGATACTGGAAAGACAACAGCATGAGTGCATCCTGGGGTAAGCAGGATATTCTGCTTATATCAAATTATTTGTGGAAGTGAGAGGCTGGTTAGTGCTGATGCCTGTTGCATATTCATCACCTGTGTTTTACTGGACTATGTGTAGGTGGGAATTATACTCCCAGGGAAAAATACTCCCAGGCAGCAGCATGACATTGTACCATGTGTCAAAATCTTCTTACTATCCCAGAACGAGTCAGTAAAGGTTATTGGTGTTATTGGAGGATTGAAAAACCTAAGAGATGAGGAAATAACCTGGTGGGAAGCCATTAGTTAGCTGCAAGAAGTAAAAAATGCAAAAAGATGTTCATGTGATTGATGAATCAAATTCATTATGTGTTTTTTGCAAATATAAGGAGAGCACAGAATATTATATTACAACCAGCCAATATGTTTTGTTTTCTTCTGGAATGCTGTAATTTAAATGCATGATGAGTACAGGACTGAAATTAAAAAAAAAAAAATCACTTAGATACATTTTAGTTACAAATGACACTCATTTTTATAGATCCATCTGTTTGCTCATCGCTTTCAGTATATGAATTATTTTAGTACAAGAAATATGAACATGAATATTAGAAATATAAGAAAAAATTCTGAGCAATAAATTTACATTAATTAGCCTTTGCCTCTCAAGCAAATTATTATTTAAAAAGCAGACAGTGCTAAGAACTTCAGAAATGTATAATTATGACCAGCAAGTGCAGTTCTAGTACCTGGTTGCTGTTACAATACACAGCAGCACAGTGTATTTGACATCATTCGCACTGCCTGCATATATTGTCCTTTAATTACCTGCCCTGCCAGGTCATAATAATTATAAACTGCGTGAATAGTGAGCCTTCAGCTCTCAGAAGCACTTGTTACTTCTTGAAAATGATGTCAGCCACTAGTCCTGATATATTAAGCATTCTAAGAGAGAGACAAAGAGAGAGAGAGAGAGAGAGAGAGAGAGAGTGAGGTTTGCATGACCAGCGATGTTGGCATCTATAAAAGTATTCCAGGAACTATTTTGAAACATGTGGCGTAGCATTAGGTAATGAAGCAGAAGAAAAAGCATTCCAGGAGACTTATGTTCAGCACCATAAGAGGCTGAGCAAAAGAAACACAGTGCATGTTCTAGGAAGCTTTCTAGAGGGTGTAGTGAGGTGTGAGTAATGAATACAGAGAAGAAAGCATTCCAGGAAATACAGAGAAGCAAGCTGAGAAGAGCACGTGCAATATGACACACACACACACACACACACACACACACACACACACACACACATAGCGACTCATGAGAAATGGATATGTAAATAGAAAACGGGAATGAGGGAACTTGTTTAAATAAGGAAGGCAATATTGAGGAAGCTGCTTTTATTAGTGATCTTGAAGTACATGGAATTTGAATGAGATGTTAAATGACTTGCTTACAATTAATGTACCAGCTTTAAGTGTTACTTGTAAGATTCAGACGGTGGTACCTCAGATAGCAGCTCAGTGCCTTAAGTCAATAATTTCACAACGTTTACAGCAGCCCAGGCAAATAGGAACATGTAGATTTGAATCCGGGTATGTGTATATTTATATGTAGCCAGTGAATCTGTAATATGTACAACGCTTCACAGTTAGTTTTATCAAAGTGCAGAAGCATTGCATTATAATCTTATACCCTTGAGGCTTAGTCTGTTTGTTTTTGAGTCACAGATAAAAAATAGTGTCCTTTATCCAGGTCATGACAGCTGTAATGTTGTTGAACAATCTGTGGGCCTTGCTGTAATTGCTCACATGTTCATCGATCACAGTTCTCTTTACAAATCCATTACACAACTATTGTTTACATTTCCTGTTGCATACTAAGGATTCAAAATTTGAGGTGTTACTCCATAGAGAGTATAATATTCTGTCCGGACTCTTGTTCTTATTTTAAGTCTGACATGCTTCCTTGAAGCCCTTTAGGGTAATGAATGAAATCATTTCATCGTATCTTGATTACACTAAATAAAAAACATATACTGCAGTACACTTTCTTTGATGAATCTCAAATTTAGGAGTCATGCATTTGCCATAATGCTCCTCCTATCTGGAAACTTACATAAAATAACTTATATGCAGACATTTACAGATGGATCCTTATTTATGCAAGGTGGTACAAAGGATACTGCTGTGCCCATCCTGAATTCTAACTTCAAAACAGACAAGTTCAGGATTTAGAAAATTAAGTTTTGTGCAATTTTTAAATATGTAACCTACTTATGTCTACCTTTTGCCCTAATATTAGTGTTATGACAGCAATCCTTTCTAAAAATCATGCCCCATGTGCTATCATCAGCAAAAGGTACTTCATGAACTTCCATCATAAGCCATTTTTTTTCTCTTGTCTATCAGGCACCTAAGATAATAGAACTATGGGGTTTGACAGTTAATAGGACTACATGGCACCCTTGTATCTATCTTTTTTCTTTAGATGCTACAAGTTCTACTTATCTACTACATTACCATACATGCAAACAGTAATTTAAGGAAGACACATTATATCTGTCCTATGACGTTACATAAGGATTGTGAGCATGCAGACATATGATAATGCCAAAAGAAGATATGCACCAAGTATTTAATCTATCAAAGTACTGCAGTTACTCCACAGATGCCCCTTCTTCCCATTATCTCAAATTACACCTTTATCCATCCCTTGTTGTTTTAAAGCTGTTTTCTAAACTTTTATGACCTCTTATTTTTATAGTTCCTTATAACAGTATCATTTAAAAAATCCCTTGGTGCATTCATTCTGAATTTACTTGCATCTGTCAGTCACCTGTGCCCAGCTTATCTATCATTCTTTCATTAGAGCATGAAACATTTGACAATGATACTCATATGCTGTGTTATTCCCTGCCTCTCACCTAAGTAGCTACATTTTCAGTTTTCTAGACTTATTGTCATATAACATTTAAGCTCAAGCTCCAATATCCAAGGCTTGTAGCCCTGCTTTGCACTTTTCTGACATTGCTATCTATTTTTTTTCTTACAGATAGCCTCCATATCTGAGCAAAAGTATTTCAGGGATGTCATACTGACAACTTATATATATATATATATATATATATATATATATATATATATATATATATATATATATATATATATATATATATATATATATATATATATATATATATATATATATATATATATATATATATATATATATATATCATAATTAGGGACTCAGCATCTGAAGAAGCCCCTCATTTCTTGCACCTCAGCATTCCAGTAATTTTACAATTTCTCTCTCCGAAATCTCCTGAAGATACATTTACTTGTTTTTCTTTTTCTTCTTTTCATGTTTTCCAAGATCTGTCAACCTAGTCTGTTCTTTTTAGATCTTTGCAGACATAACTCACGGCTTTACACTTAATTGGCTTTTAGCTAATGTGCCATGCGTGTACTCTCAAAAAAGTTTTTTTTTCTTTTGTCTTAGTACAGCAGGATCATTCATTCACTAATTAACTGCTGATTGGATTTGACATACGATAGGTAACATTGTGTTTTAAAGGCTTGGTTATTTCAACAGTTTGATTTTATTCTGATGAAGTCTATGTGAGATGAAAGTGCTAAGTAGTAATGAAATAAAAGAGTGCACAGCTCATTTCATGTATTATCCAATGCTTTGTACTAGTTCTACATGTACAGGTTTTGATTGTTTTATCCATGTACTTTATCAACCTTATTTGGCTTCAGATTCAAAGGTACCATCCTCCATTTTTCATGATTACTTTAATTATTGGTGTTATCCACAAATAGATTAATTCTAATCTGTTCTTAGATAGTAGCATCTGCTGCTCTATCAAACAATGCCAACTCCAAGAAAGAAGTTTATGTACTAAAACAGACCACGATTTCTGCTCATAATTTATTCACTTGCACATATATGATACTTTTTATCTTCCTGGCAATCAGGCTCCGATCACCTTACTGCTTCAGCTCCTACTTCAGTTATTTTGAATATCTATATTAAACTTTATCACTGTTTTTGAAATCTTCCAGTAAACTCCAACTTCATTTCCAGAGGTATACCTGTTTCAGCTTATGATATAAACATAGTTATAAAACCATAACATATTTAAGTAGAAGGATCTCCTTGCATATACACCAGCCAACCTTTGAAGATTGCTTGCATTGTCTTCAATTTTATTGCAATGAGTTTGCTATAATCTTAGTACTTTAAGTATTTGTTTTAGCAAGTGCAAGGAGCTGAAATCATTACTGCACTCTTATATTTAACTGGAACCTCATTAGTCTAGAGAAAATGTTTTACAGACCAGTCATTTTGTTACCATCATCAATGTTGATCATGGCTCATCAAGTCCCTGTTTGGTCCTGTCTCTCAGAAACATGCTATTTTAGAACTCACCCACCTTTTACATTGATTAATATATAGACAAAGAAGTTATGTAGCAATGTCATCTGTTCTATTGTTCTTCATTCTACACTCTCTCCTTTACCATCACACACAGTATCTGTCTTTCTTCTTTCATCTGCTTTATATACACTTATAAACCCATTGTCCTTTTTAGCTTCCTTGACAAGTTTGTTTTAAATTAACTAACATCGCTCGCCTACATAATACAAATATGATCATAGCACATAATAGCAATCCCCCAAATTAACTGTAATAATAACATCTAAAGTCAGTAGGGTAAATGTGAAACTGCATAATGTTAGCAAAAAACACAGAGATTTTAATTTGTATGATTCTACTATGCGCAAATTGGGAAATGGCGGGATTCAACCCCAGAAACTTTTCATTGTGTCTTAGGATATTAAACAGCTTCTTATTGCTGTTGACTATTTTAAACAGTCTCTGCATTTGCTTCAATGGATTGGACTGCATCTTTCACCAGTATTTTTAATTTTACTTACTTGTCTACACATAATTTGAATGGTTTATCTTTACTTACACTTTTCTAACACTATCACATTTTTATAGCTTCGGTTCTTCAACTTTAAACCCACTATATTATTCCTCACTGATTTCTGTCTACCCTTTCCACATCAGTACACAGCTGTACATGCTGCCTTTCCTTTGTTTTCATTTTTTTCCTTTTCCCCACACATCCTTTTATGCACAGCCCCCAACGATTCATTGACATTACTACTGCTGTGCTTTCTTTACACAGCACTGTATTATACAGCACTTACAAATGACTTCCCATAATCTCATCGTATTTAGCCCACATTTCCTTTTTGTCTGCTTTTCTCTTCAGCACGCAGTATGACTTCACAAATGCATACTGTTGATTCTCCCTTTATCTCTAGTTGCTTACATTAGCCCTGACTTCCAATTTTCCTACCATCATCATCTCCTCCAATATCAATTCCCTTTTAACATTTAATGCCTATGCATCTAGTTTATCCCTTGTAAATTCAGATGTTAAATAATGAAGCAGTATTCATAGTCTGGGACTGTGAAAGTGTGGCGCGTGCATTTGCAGACAGTAGTGCTATGTAGATATACAAATAAGGTCAGCATAATGTTGCTGTGTTGAATATGGAAAAGCAAGCGATTTTTATAATCACACCCATTTTTTGTTAAAGTGTAAGTTGTACAGAGTTTGTCTTTTCATATGTGGAAAGTATTTCTCGGTAACTGAAAATGATTTGTGCCTTGGCATATCACTGGCAATTGTGGCTGAAAGTAGTCAGTCTGAACGCAATATAGCAAAAGTGTTGACTACACAGTAGGTAAAAGGTTTATTTTTTTTAAAGTTAAGGGGTTAGAGCTTTTTCATAAAGGGGTATCCTTTTGTAAACACCATGCTGGTTTCATTAATGTATGGAAAGGGGGTGATAGGACAGACTGAAAAAGGGAAGACAAAATAAAGATGTAGACACACAGGAGAGACATCAAGAGGTTTGAGATGTTGGGGTTGGGAGAGGACGGGCACTATGTTTTTGTCAGGGATAGGTACTTCTAGTTTTCAAAAATGTTTTCTTTAAGAGGTTAATGTCAGCTGGAAATGATGAAGAAAGAGAAATGGTAAGGGAAGAAGGGCTGAGGAAGTCCCAGCAATGTTCCCTGTCAACAGAGCATCAAACACATCCACTGCCAAATTATGTTGCAGTGGAGGACCCCAATGTTGAGACAGGGGCATGTGTTGATGTGGTGGTTGGTACCATCTGGGCAAATGTGTCTTCTGCACACTGAAGAGAGGCTTCAGCTGGCTGAATATTCCTGTCCAGTACCTCTACCAATACATCCAAAATGAAACTCCAAAGCCTCCTGTTCAGTGAAGCTTGCCAGGCTGCCACACGACAGAGTACCCGCAGAACTGGTGGCTCCACTCTGACACTGTGAGGAAGTCCCCAAATGAGCAGAGAGTGATTTCTCCATATCTTGGGAGGTACATGCCTAGTCTGCAACCGAGGAACTTGAACCTGTATAAAAAATAAATAAAATGAGACAGAAAACAACAAAGGAAAAAGAAACACATACATAAAATAATAAATAAAAGTGAAAAAGGGGTGGGAGAGACAAAACGTAAACAGCACATTAAATCCACACAATGCTTCTTTAATGCAAGGTAGCAAATTAATAACTGCTGCAGAAAAATATCTTTGTTGAAGTAAACTTAAGTATGGTAAGTGCTACTGCATACAGCTGGGGGTAGTTATAAGGGAAGTACTTATGTAACTGTGAAAAATGTGTAAGAGTAGTGCTTATCATGAATTGAAATGACAAGAGATTTTTTCGTTCAGAAGGATTTTTGTCTTTCAATTGTGTACTTTTCAAACATATTTTACAATGTCCAGACATTAAGAAGAAAAAACCCACTAATTATTTCAGTTACTTATGGTTAAAAATTACAGCTCATTTGCATTTATTTCAGCTGCAAAGGTATAACAAGAGTTGTTCACAGAATTACCACCGAAATCAGGTTTAAAGGCATTGCTGCACTACTGTTTATGCGACCCTGAATTACGCATAATAATGTTTGCAATGTTACTTAAGTAATAAATAGCTTCTGGACACCTGTTACACTTACCAAAAGATTCCACCAGAAGCTTCGTTCTTCTCTTCCCCTGTCAGGAGTTATACAAGATATCTTCCTCAGCTATGAATAAAAGAGAGAAGGATAATCTTTATTTATCTGCATTTCAATGTAATCCACATATACATATATGTAAATATAATAATTTCTTATTTGTCTTTTTGTGTATGATTTTAACTGTTGAATGCAAATGTGTGCATTATTAAAATAGAGTAGTTAAATACTCTATTAAATTGTGTAGGATGCTAAAGGAATATAAATGGAATCCTGTTTTTTTTTTTTTCATTTGTTTTAAAAATGTATATAACACTCTATAGAATACCTGAACTGGAAAGGCTGAAATGTAATAATACAAGGAAGTGTGGATTTCCCTTTCTGCAGAACTTTGTCTAATGTTCAGTAAGTAATACTGAAGTAAAACAGCTTATCATCTTAAAAGTAATGTGCTGCTCATTATATTGGCAAAGTAACCTCAATCCCCTCCCCAATAGGCAGTCCAAATAGGATTTTGTGAGTGTCATTTCAGCCATGTTGTATGTGCAGCAAGAAGTACTTATGAATAAACAATTAAGTTCAGCAATTCTTTTTATTTATATTTAGTTACCTCTCACAAAAACAGTCTTTCTATAATATTTAAAACAAGTTCATAGGTTCATAGGAGGTTACTAGGCTAACGGCACTAGGGCCTTTACAAGCCTTGCCATGTAAAAGCCCGAGTACCCTTATTGATATATTTAGACAGTCATTGCTAGCAGAGAGATTCTATGATCAGCACTGACTGCCCCTCTCCATGAGGGACATAGGTGCCCCCCCTGGGATGAAGTTACAGTCAACCATCCAGTTGTCAAGGCTGTGCTTGAATAGGGTCATTGAAGAGTTCTGCTTCACATGGAGTGGAAGCTTATTCCAGAGGAGTGGTAATCACTGGAAGATATATCTTTCTCTCTAACATTTTCTGTTTATGTCACAGGCAAGGTTGAGATCCCTGACATGAGTTATTCTTGGCCCATTTGATTTGTGAATGTGCAGCAATTCCATTACAGCAGGGTCCAAGACTGCTGTGTAGGTGAAGCACAGGTCACCTCTCAGCAGTCTGTATGATACAGAGTACAGTGACAGAGCTTTCAGTCATTCTATGTATGTCATGTTTTGGAGGCCATGGATTATCTTGGTAAGAAACCTCTGTGGTCTCTCCATTTGCTACAGGTGTTTGGTGAGGTACATACAGAAGAGAGCATTGTACTCATTTAGTGTTCTGATAAGGGTCAAGTACAGTGGAGCTATAACCTCCCTGGTCTTGGATGCAGTGCCCTTATTTATGATATGCGCAGTGTAGAATGCTTTCTTTACCACTATGTACACATGATGATCGATGTTTAGACTACTATCAACCTGTGGTCCCAAGTCTCGCACCACTGAGTTTGAGCTTACAAGGGTGCTATCTATATCATACATAACAGGGGCTACTTATTTGTCAAATCAAGGGTGCTATCTATATCATACATAACAGGGGCTACTTATTTGTCAAATAGGATAATGAGCTATTTTTTGCATTAAGTTTTAGTCCATGAGATTGACACCAATCATTTGTTTGCGTCAGCCCTTTATGTAATATGTTGACATTGTTGGGGGACTCTGTTATGTTAACCAGTTTATAGCCATCTGCAAACATGGTAAGCCACAGGCCATCTACTTTCTCCTGGACTTCAGAGAAATAGATTCCAAACAGTATAGGGCCCAGCACAGATCCTCACAGTACCTCACTGGTAACTGTTCTACTGGTGGAGGTGAACTCCACAACTTTGACAGTGTGCATTTTGTCGGTAAGCCCATTGGTTACCCATCTAGTAATGTATGCATTAATCCCCAGCTGGTAGAATTCTCTATGATACCTGAATCGAGGACCATGTCAAAAGCCTTGATTGAATCAAGATAGGTGGTATGTACTGTTTTGCCCTCATCCAGGGCTTTTTCAGACATTCTCATGGAAGTCCACCAGGTTTAATAAGCAAGATTTACCATTGATGAAGTAAAGCTGGGTCAGGTCCAGAGTTCAAAGGCCACTTATGCCCTTGTGGATAAAGTCCATAATGACTCTTTCCATAGACTTGCAGGTAAGACTGGTTAGCCTTATGGATCGATAGTTCCCAGGGACAGTTGATGAAACCTCTTTGTGCAAGAGAATTACTGTTGCTGTTCTCCACTCTCCCTAGACAAAGCCAGTTCTCAGGCTATGTTTAAAGATTAGTGCCAAATGATTCTGCTAGATCTTGTTTTAGGTTGCTTAGTAAGCAGCTTGGGATGTTATCTAGTCTCATAGAGGCTCTGCTTTTGGCCTTGGAGAGTGCTTGTATGACCTGCTCTTTGGAGATACTTGGAAGAGGAGTGGTGTTGGGAATGCTTTGAGGTATGTCAGGTGGGGACTGGGGTGTGAAGTTATTGCCAAATCTGTTGGCTAACAGAATGGCAATTTCCTGAGGTTCAGTGTGAGTGGTACCATCCACTATAAGTTCTGTACACAGCTGGGCATTCCCTCTTAGGTTCTGGACATAGCTAAAGAATGTCTTATGATTGTCTTTAGCTAGGGATGCTAATTTAGAAGAATCAGAAGTAGCATTTGAGGACTTAACAAGATACCTGATTTGCTTGTTGATGCTGTGGAAGGTATTCTTCCTCACCTGAGTTAGTTCTCTCCTGTTCTTAGACATCAGTTTTTTTTCCTTTTGTTGTGTAACTTATTTATACTTACAGTCACCCAGGGTGGCTTGTTTTTTTTTTTGGGAAGACCTGGTTTTGTTCCTGCTAGGTACAGCTAAGGCAATGCATTTATTTAAGTGGCTATATAGGGCAACTGTGTATTCCTCTGCATAGGAGTCATTGTTGTTTAAGTTAGCAAGGGCTTTGGAACTTTTTATACCATCCCTTAGAAGGCAATAGTTTGCTTTGGAGAAATTTTTCAGTTTTTTTACCCTGTGGGGATGTCAGATTTGATCTTTAATTCAAATGAGACAGATTTATGATTTGACTTTTCCAGGGAAGGCAACACAAAGGGGACATTGCAGTGACCCCCCCCCATGTTGGTGAGCACTTGCTCCAGGCCATTTGAGCCACTTGTGGGGGTGCAGGCCAACTGTTCAAGGGCATTTGAATTAACAAAGTCCAGGAACCTTGTAGTGATCATGCTTGTGCTTGTGTAAGTCAGCCAATTGATGGAAGTATAGTTGAAATCTCCCATGACCAAGTTGCTTGCTGTATGCTTGGTGATTATAGCAAGTCCAGGTAGGTGGTGTGCATCTCCTGGATCATGGTGGTGGATCTGTAGCTAGCAAAGAGTATTTTTCCTATAGTTAATTGGACATGGAGTAACTCAAGGGAGTCATACTGTTTTCACCAGTCCCGAGGTTTATTTGGCTTTTGATGATGATAGCTACACCTCACCTTTTGGTTCTTTCACACTCATTTTGGGGTCTGAATGTGTGAAACACATGGTAGTCTTGTATGACCAGGGTGCTCTCAGTGGCCTAGAACCTAGTCTCTGTGACTGCACAAACATCAGCATTTTCCATGGTGAGGAGTGCTTCCAGGGAGTGCAGTTCACTGCTTAAGTTCCTAGCATTAAACAGTATGAACTTGAGTTTGTCTTTAGTTTATTTCTTTATATCAGAAGTTTTGTTATATGCATATTACCTGAAAGAGGCAGTATGGAGGAGGCAGGTGTCTTTGCCAGTATCCAAAAGCATTGAAGAGACAGGTGATGGCCATCTCTGGCATAGCAGGGTGAGCTGTCGACCATGTCTTCAGAGGCAGACAGATACTGGATTTCCCTGGAGTGACACCAGAAGGTAAGCCAATTATTGAAATCAATAATTTTTTTTGTGTGTATTGCAGCATCATCTTCTGTGAAGGTAGAATACTGCCCAGGGCTATGAACATACCTGCCCGGGACACATTCTGTGAGTTTTGTCATGTCTTTCTTCATATAGTCAAGACAGGTATGTGACAAATCATTCACACTGACATATACTATGACAGAGTCATAAAGGTACTTGTTGCTGAGTGACTTGAGTGTGTGCATGATTTGCTGGATCTTGGCACCTGACAGGCAGCTGACCATGACCTTCTCCTTATTCAGCCTGTTGAGAAGGACATTTGTATGTCTCATTATTGAGTCACTAATAACCAGAATATTTGGTTTTAATGTGTTTTGCCTTAAGTGCTTAATTGGTGAGACACTGATATGTGTGTTGTTAGGTGTGGTGGTGGATTCTGTTTATGTACCAATATGAGTATGTTGTTTTTGCATTGGAGGACTCTGGTCTTTTGGAAGGCTATTAGTGAGTACATCCGCATATGTGGGTCTATGTGTCTTGACCTTGTCTTGTGTGATAGGGGATGTGTGTTTGCTGACAACATGTTCTATGTCTGGTTTGTTGTTATGTGAGAGGACTGATTCTAATTTCATGGTATAGTTACATCTCTTACTTACTATATTTGTTTACATTAAGAGCAAGTGGTTGTCCACATACATTTGGCAATTGATACATTGCCTCAGGATGCCCATGTCAATTAGTCTGGCAGAAGAAACAGTTGAAAACTGTCCATCCATTATGGCAGGTATATATTCTAGTGACTACTGGGGCTGGATTAGGTGGACTAGGATTTGCTTTTGAGGCTAACAAGGGTGGCAATTCTGTGGAAGGTTAAGGGTGGAAGACTGTGACAATGCCTCAGTATGCGCAGCTGAGTTGCTTGCTGGGTAGCAATGTGCGCACAGAGAGGCAGTGGATCTAAGGAGGGATCTTTAGCATATATCAAGGGAAAATTGTTGTTTCCAAGCATTTGCATCTATACATGTCAATGCTAAACCCCATTGTGCTGTGCTGTGTGCAGCTACACATAAAAGTGGTGCTTAAATGCAAGTGAAATTAAACAGTTTTAACAGAAACTAACCAATGGGAGAGACCAAACTGAGGCTTATTCCAACAATAAACAACTCAGAATGGGTCCTGGGCTACATATTTTTGCCACAAGGGTGCAGGAGGGCATTCTTAATGTAGGATGACTGAATTCTCAATTAATACCAAACAGCCTAGTTTTAGCAGTTTTGAATCTAGTCTATGCTATGAAATATAGAAGTACTAGGATTTCTAAGTGCAGAAAAAAAAAACAGTCACAGCAGCAACAACAGCAAAAATGAAACCGCAGTTAAGCAAAATACACTTCATAAAGTTGTAATGCAAGCTTAAAATATACTTATTTTTTGTCAGTCATAGTAGATGACTTGGATTTAGTTCAGATTCATGCCAGGTCTCTAGCTATGTCACCAAAATGAGCACAAAGCCGTGCAAACGCTGTGCTTAAATACAAGCAAAGTTAAACAATTTTAACACAAAATAACTGGTTTCCTTCACTTAGAGGAGTGAGTCTTGGGTTTGCAAGGAATGGAATGATCCATGCATCATTGTAGGTGCTCATAGAATGCATTTGTAAAGGTTTCTGCATCTTGGGCAGTGTTATCCTTTAGCGTGGGGGCTGTGAAACCTACCGCCTCTGTCTTAAGTAAGGTGAAGTTTGCTTTAGAAAAGTTTTTACTGAAGTTTCCTTAGTTGGGGGTGGTGGTGAGGTGTGGACATCCAGAGTGATTAGTTTATGGTCTGATCTAACCAGTGACAGGTTGACCTCTGGTGTGGAACACCTATAACCCATGATTGTGATGACCAGGTCCAATATGTTTTAACCTCTGGTAAAAGAATTTACCAGCTGATCCAGGGCATTTGATTTGATGAATTCCAGGAAGCGCTGGGCCTGGTAGTTTGTACTCGAGTAGTTTTCCCAGTTAAGGTAGGGTAATTGAAATCTCCCAATATCAAGGTGTTCGGTAGGACCTTCATGTTTTCCAGTGTCTCCAGAAAGGTGGAATGGTGGTCCTGGGTCATGGAGGGTGATCTGTAGCAGGCCACAGTTTGTATTGCAGATTTGCCCGATGTTAGTTGCACATGGATGATCTCAGAGGTATCATGCTGTGCCACTAACCTAGAGGTGTAGGTATCCTTGATGAATATGAATACACCCCCTCCTTTTGTGTTTCGGTCCATGTTCTGTGGCCGAAACATGGGGTACGAGTTGTAGCTGGTAGTACTGGGGTGCTCTCTGGAGCCTTGAACCAGGTTTCAGTTACTGCACAGATGTCGACGTTCTCCATACTGAGGAGCGCTTTGAGCGCATGCATTTTGAGATTTAAACTCCTGGTCTTGAGTACTTGAGACATTTAAGACTTCTGCCATAAGGGCAGAAGTCTTATACGTCTTAAAGCTTTTTAATGCAATGATAAACAATTCCTTGCATATGTAACTGCAAGTTTTATTTTATAACTATATTATATACAGTCAGCATTAATGATATTTAAATATTACTAATTAACTACAGAGATTACTAGTTTCATATTCTTTACTGACATTTTCATTTATTAATGTAACTTATTAATACAATGTACTATTTTCTCTTTGTCATGAACAGATAGGTGTCTGATTACATAAATGCTATTCCTTACCTTTATGAATTTCAGATTGTCACCTCAAGTTTATATTTGCAAGTAAAGATATCTGACTGTTGAAGTGCATGTACTAGTGAAATGTTTTCTACCCCGTTTTGTATTTTATATATAGATATATATATATATATATATATATATATATATATATATATATATATATATATATATATATATATGTATATATATGTGTGTGTGTGTGTGTGTGTGTGTGTGTGTGTGTGTGTGTGTGTGTGGGGTCTACTTCTAAATTTCAAAATTTCAAAACTTCAAATTTCTTATGGTCGAGACCATGAGATAGAAGTTTTGAAACATTGAACCATTTAAATGGAGATTACAGTACAGCGTGGAATTATATATTTACCATTTTCTTTGGTATAGTACGATCTTAGAGTTGGTATATTTATTTATCAGGGAGTGTGGGGGGGTACAGAGTGGCTTGCCCCCCTGCATAAATGCAAAAAAATAGAAAAGATTTTTTTTTCTATTTATTTTTTTTTAATTTACATTTCGAAGTTTCAAAACTTCAATACTTCAGTCTTATGGCCTCAACCATAAGAAATTCAAAGTATTGAAACTTTGAAATTTAGAAGTAGACCTATATATATATATATATATATATATATATATATATATATATATATATATATATATAATTGTACTAACTGTTGAACTCTGGCCTTCTCTCTCTAACCATGTCAACACACTCATCCAGATGGTCAGCACTATGCTTTTGCAACTCATCATAGCTGTGACAGCACCACTGACTGGAGCAGGTTCTACCTGTCAGGGTTTACTCTCCAGTCCAGCTGGTGAATCTGGGTATCTTGAGACAATGTTACAACTGCCTTATGTACACAGACCACGCTCTCCTCCATTCATCAAACTCAAGTATATGTGAGAGATGCAACTATATAGCCAAACTGGAGGCTGAGCTCTCTCAACCCAGCACTGGCACAGTCAGTCAGGAGGAGAAGGTAACCACACACACCACTATTCCAGTCTCACATAGACCTATCACATCAGCAAATCAAACACATAAACACACAAAAACATAATTGAAGGCTCTAAATAAAAATCTACCAAAGCAGCTGAGACCTCCAAAGCAGACATCCAAGCAACCACTACCCTGCAACAGTACCCACGTATCACATATTTCACAAAGTCAGTGTGCCACACAGCCACAGCCCTTAAGGCTAAACAACACACCTAACACACTTGTAATAGGGAACTCTAATGTCAGACACACTGACGTCCCTCTCACCAGACTGAACAAGAAGAAGGTCACTGTAAGCTGCCTGTCGGGTGCCAGGATCCACCACATAACACAAGCACTCAGGTCACTCCAAAGCAAGTACAAATATGACTCCATCATTGTCCATGCTGGTGTGAATGACCTGAGACGTACCTCCCTGGACTACATGAAAAGAGACATAGAGGAGCTCTCTGATCATGTAGCCCAGACCGGTATGACCCTGACCTTGAGTAGCATGTTGCCCTCACCAAGAATGATGCCACAGTATAAAGACAAAATGATCAATTTTAACAATTGGCTAAAGTATTGGTGTCATTCTAAGGGGATTCAGTGTCTGTCAGCCTGGAATGACATGCTTGACAAGCCACGTTGCTTCACTAGGGATGGCTTGCACCTGTCACCCCTGGGCTTTCGAATACTGGCTAAGGCTCTTGCCACCCACATAGTGCCTTTTTTAGGCAAGGCTCAAAAGACAAACCCACCTCCATAGACAACACAAGAAAAAAAAAACTAAGGGTAATGCTGCTCAACGCCAGAAGTCTAAACCTCAAGATGCACGCACTCGAGGCTGTCCTCAGTATGGAGAATATCGATATCTGTGCAGTGACAGAGACCTGGCTCAAGGCCCCAGAGAGCACCCCAGCACTACCAGGTTATACCCCATACCATGCTTTTTGGCCCCAAAACTTGGACCGAACCACAAAAGGAGGGGGAGTATCCATATTCATCAAAGATACCCATACCTCCAGGTTAGTGGCACTACCTGAAGCATCGGAGACCATCCATGTACAGTTAACAGTGGGCAAAACTGCCTTTCAGTTTGTAGCCTGCTACAGACCACCCTCCCAAACTCAGGAACCCCATTCGGCCTTCCTGAGAACACTGGAGAATATGAAGGTCTCTCCAAACACAATAATATTGGGTGACTTCAACTACCCAAACATCGACTGGGAAAACTACTCAAGCCCCAACACCCTTGCCCAACTGTTCCTAGAATTTATAAACTCAAATGCTATGGAACAACTGGTCACCACTACCACAAGAGGGGATAACATATTGGACCTGGTCATCACCAACATGGGGACTCTGTGTTCCACACCAGAGGTATGTCCCTCGTTGGTAAGATCAGACCATAAATTAATTTCACTGGACATCCATTTCCCATCCCCACCCCCAGCCAAGAAAATCACGGTGAAAAATTTCTCAAAAGCAAATTTCACACTTCTCAAAACCGAGATGGAATCTGTCAAAGCCACGGGGCCAGTGAAAAATACTACCCAAACTGCAGAATCCTTTACAAATGCATTCTATGGACACCAACAGGAATGCATGGATCGTGCTATCCCAAATAAAACCAAGACTCACTCTTCCAAAGGCAGGAGACCAGTCTGGTGGACCCCGGCCATAAATAAGCTATACAACAGAAGGAGGAAGCTACTACATGATAGAGCAAAATCCCAAAAAGGGAAGGCATCTCTGATCAGTACTAGCAAGAAACTATGATCCCTCATAAAATTATCTAAGGCCAGCTTCGAAAGAAAAATTGCACAAGACACTAAAGATAATCACAAGGCCTTCTTTAGTTATGTCAGGAATCTCAGGGGGCAACTCCCAGATATGCTCTGAGTTAGTACAAAATGACAAAAAATACACTGATCCCACAAACATTGCCAACATCCTGGCAGACAGGTTCAGTGCAAACTCCCCCCCCTTACCCCCCAAAAGACCAAATGTCTATCCCAACAGAATGTAGCCTCCCTGACATCACAAATGCACAAGTGAGAGCTGCCCTCTCCAAAGCAAAAAACACAGCATCAATGGGACCAGACGGTGTCCCGGGCTGCGTCTTACACGAGCTCCAAGAAGAACTAAACCCTCACATAAAGTCACTGTTCACTCTCAGCCTTGCTACAGGATATGTACCCAAGGAATGGCGTACAGCAACATTGGTCCCGCTCCTCAAAGGTGGTGCCACAATGGACCCAGGAAACTATCGCCCTATAAGCCTGACTAGTCTGGTCTGCAAAGCTATGGAGCGTATCATCATGGAACTCATAAACAAGGACATTGGTAACCTCCAGACACTGGATCCCACCCAATTCGGCTTTAAGGGCAGATCTTGCCTCTTGAACCTGGTCGACTTCTTTGAAACAGTTACCAAGGCAATAGATGAAGGGAAGGTAGTCCACACAGCCTACCTGGACCTCGCAAAAGCCTTTGACACAATACCCCACTCGGGCATCATAAATAAGCTCACCAGCTTAAATATCAACCCCTATGTCACAAGATGGGTTGCAAACTGGCTCAGGGATAGAACCCACATGGTCAGTATTGCAGGTGCCATGTCAGACTCCAAACCAGTTACAAGTGGCATCCCACAAGGTGCAGTCCTGGGACCTCTCTTGTTCAGTATATACTTCTCTGAGGTACAGGCTAATATGGGAGGACTATGGCTGACCAAGTTTGCAGATGACTGCAAGCTGGGCGCCATAATTGACTCTCCGGCTGACACAAGCATCCTCCAAAAGGGTCTCACAGAGATGGATAACTGGTGCCAGAGCCATGGCCTTAAGCTAAATGCCAAAAAGTGCATAATCATCCCCTTCAGGAAAAACAAAGTGCCCACAAATTACCACATAGGTGGTAATCCATTAAGTACGGAAGAAGTAATTAGGGATTTGGGGACTCAAGTAGATAGAAACCTCTCTTTTGACAATCACATTGCCAGAGTGGTTAGAAAGACCTTCTATATAGCCCACCTTATCACGAAAGGGTTCACATCTAGAACAAGAGAGGTCATTGTGCCCCTCTACTCATCACTCATCAGGCCCATAATTGAATACAATGCCCCATTTGGGATGTACCTTACCCAACTCCTGCAGCAACTGGAGAGGCCCCAAAAGTATCTCACCAAGAGGATCAAGGGACTCAAACAGATGCCCTATGCAGTTCGGCTAAAGAAACTCCAGCTCTACTCAGTTGCTTACCGCCTACTCAGAGGTGATCTATGCCTGACATATAAAGCCATGTCCAACCCAGAATTAATGGACATGCTCCACCTCAGGAAATCCAAATCCCTTATAGCTACATACTCCAGGGACTTAAACCTCAGCACAGAAATAAATAGGACATGCTGGAGGGACAGATTCATATCCCAGAGGCTGCCCTTACTCTGGAGCAGAATCCCAGTCCATGTTAGGCAGAGCCCCTCACTGACCCTCTTCAAGTGAAATCTTGACGAGTGGATGGGAGATCATAAGTTCACCCCTGGGATCTCTTCTGTGACCCTGCTAGACAGGGGCACAGTAAAATAACCTTAAAAGGGCTATCTTCTGTGACCTACTCTACAGAGGCACAGTAAACCAATCTAAAAGGGTGGTGAAAGCCAAACACACTCTGGATAGGCTTGTAAATGCCCCAGGGCAGATAGCCTAGTATAAACCTATGAACCTATGAACCTATGAACCTATGACAGATAGTCATCCAACTCCTGCCAGATATTTATTTTAATCCATGTAGTGATAAGCACATCTGCCTGGTTCTTCTCCAGGTATGAGTCATGCAGAAGGTAGAGCATGATTAAGGTCTCTTTCACAGACCAACCAGGTGTGTAGTCTCATGCCTTCACAGGTACTGCCATTATAGGTTCTTAGGTCTTTACTAGGATAATGATGACAGGGGCCTTTTTAAGCCTATCATGCACCCCAAATCTCTGACAAGTCCTGATACCCTAGTTTAGCCCAAGCAGCACATGTCTGTGAACAGCTTGGCATTACTGCAGAGTTTGTAAACATGTGCAGCACATCCACAGCTGTTTCAGATTTGTTTATGTGCTGTGTGACACACATTGGTGAAAATTGAAAATAAACCTATATACGTTGTAACACATTAGTGTTATACCACAATTCTTAGACATGCATATAAATTAGTCTAATTTGCATACTAAACCTGTAAATCAGCCTGAATTTTTGCCCAAAAGTTTCAGTTGCCCCATACTAGATCACTAATAGCAAGATAGGTGGCAAATGACATAGGATACAACAGCCATCAAGAAGTAAGACGAAGTTTACAAATTAATGAATATTTATTAAGAGGAAAAATAGCAGCTGCTGTCAGAATATTTTAAATATCAGCTGCAATGCATTTAGAAGCATAGTGTGCATTTAAAGATAACATTGCATGACTGGTTAATTATGGTGAAGTGCATACAAGTTGTTTTACATGTTGTTATGATCAAGTTGTAATAAATTAACAATACATCATTACAGACATTTTGGATTAAACATAAAAGACTTCTGAAGAAGTTTACTATTCTAGTAAACGAAAAGCGCTTAACATTATACTGCATCAGCCTTCGTTCTTTGATCTGCCACTTTTATATTTTTTCAACTGGTTTGTGTTGTCTTTCATACATTTAGACATTTTGGATCATCCATACATCTGAAAACGGGTTATTGCAGTTGATAATGTGCACTGTGTTAAAGACAGAAATACAGATGTGTAGTAATAGTGTCATTTTACTACTGTCAGTCAGGAAGGAATAAATGTTAATAGCAGATAGTACTTCATTTTGATTTTGGTGCAATTACTTTCATCAGTATTGAATAAGCTGAAGTTGTCCACTCGGAAATCTCATTTCTGTTGGTTTATGTATTTATTTGTGCTGGTGGAAGGAACAGCAGGCCAGTGGTTTATAGTTTAAGTTCTGATGTCATCAAGGCAGTACTCTGGCAAGTGTCTGACTGTAACCCTTTTATTTTCTCATTTTTTTTCCCTGTGTAATACAGATGGAGAATAAGAGATCAAGGCACAGACATGATAACTTTAGTCTAAAGGAATATTGTGTTCATGACAGCAGTTAGGACATATGGCAAACTTCTTTTTGGTAAAGAGGGACCCAGGCAAGCTGAGAGAAACAAAGCATGGAGCCACATAGTTGTTAAAATTAATGTAGTTGGAGGCAGAAACAGATCCCTGGCACAGTGCATGAAAAGGGCAAATGATATGGTAGGAGGTGCTAAAAGAAAGGCCAGGCAGAAAGCTATTTCTAGGACCACCATAGGGGCGCTCCAAATCATATTTAAGTTAACACCAGATGATGAATACCTTCTGTCTGTTAATGGAGATGATACAGAAGATGGTGGAACTGGAATAATTAATGATGGAATGGATACTGTTCCATCAAACCAAAGTCTGCAACAGCATCTGCATTCATCCACACCTGAACTATACGCCTTTTAAATGTTTAATGTTGAATGGTGATAAAGAGTGCTGTAATTAAACATGTCACAATTCATTATTATTAGGTCAACCTTCTAACATCAGCAGCTATTGAAAATGAAGGCAGACTTCATGGTAAGTGTCCCACTCCCCCCTTGCAAGCATGCTATATCATATGCTGTTTCACTGCTGTTAATTCTTTTGTAATAATTTCTTTTACAGAGTCAATATCAGAAACAAACAGTTCAACTGTAAAGTAAATATGGATGAAGTCAGCAGTAGAAAGGCTGTTTCTGATGATAATGATGATGATGTATTTATGAGGCACCCTGAGGGAAGTGGCAAGTAGTCTGCCAGTGTAACAACAGGCTCTCTCACCTCACAACATGTTAGTAACTCTACAGGAAGTGACACTGTATCAGAAAGTCAAACACAGGATGACATTCCACTCCCGCTTGTACACCAGGAACAATCCTGCATGTCTACCCCGGTGTCTACACATGCAGAAAAACAGCTTGAGGCAGAAGGCCGGCAGTCATATCTTACAGGGTATGCATGAACATTTGAAATATTACTTTGAAATAGCAGAGAGCAAGGATAATGCCATCATATCACTGATGCATAGCATGGTGGCACACACCGGGCATCAGTTGCAGCCTCTATTTATACTCTGGAGTCAGTTTTACCAGGGGAATGTCAAGATATGTGGAGGGAGATCACATGTTACTAACACTGGCTCTGTAGTCAGTAATGTCAGCACTCACAATGAGCAATCACAACACATTTCTCACAAGCCAGGTCAATGGTCATCTATACCTAGGAGAACTCTACATTCCAGGTCAAGGTCACGGTCACACAGCACTGTTAGCCCACTGATAGGAGGGTCACCTTCTTCCTCTATGTCACTCCATCACACTAATTCATCTTGCAGATCTCATAGCAGACAATTCTCCAAATCAGTTGCACCATCACCAGGCCTATCAATAGCACACATGTATGACTAACTTGATCTAGAGCTTCTGTGACTTGCATTCATTGATAAATATGTCTGTGTACTGAAAATACGGTTTAGTTGAGGGTGGGAGGTTGTCATATATGTGAAGTTATTCCTTTTCCAGCTATTGCTTTCTCCATATTTTGAAATCCCAATCTTGTAAATTTCCATTTAAATGTAATTGCAATGTGATGAGGAAAATCTATGTACATCTGTTAACACATAACTTAACACTGGGATAAAAAGCAGTGATAAAGACATCATCAGTTCATATGCATACAGTTACAAAAGAAATCTTGGGTCTATATTAGAACATCGAAGTGTCATGTCTTCGAATGTTCTAATATCGACAACTAGTAACCGAAAGTTGAAAATAGCGCATTTTTAGATAACCAAATTCTTTCCTAGGGAAAGAATTCAGTTGTCCGTTATTGTCGCTTAGCTATTTTCAGCTCTGCGGTGGAAAGTTATGGTCGGGTTCAGGTAAGTGTGAGATTTTGTGGACATGAGGGTTAGGGTGGGATAGGTGAGTTAGGGTAGGGCACGGGTCAGGTAAGTGTGCGAATGTTTGGACATGAGGGTTAGGGTGGGATAGGTGAGTTAGGAATTGGGCGAGGGTGAGGTGTGTGTGCGATAGTGACGGACCTTAGGGTTAGAGTTTGGGTTAAGGTAAGTGGGTAGATAGTGGTGTATGTACAGTTTAGTGTAGGTTTAGATATAAGATTTTAGGTGTATGTGTGTGGATTGCTGTGTGTTTGGTGTGTTTGTGTTGTGTGTATGTGTTTTGGAACAGCAAATTTTTTCCCTAGGAAAAAATTCGATGTTCTAAATTTTCGGTCTTACTGGTTTTCGGTTACTAGTTGTCGATATTAGAACATTCGAAGACCTGAAACTTCGATGTTCTAATATAGACCTGAAATCTCAATAGCAAGGAGCAAATGTTTCCAGATCCACAACATCATACAGAAAAGGCACATTGAAATAATCATCCTGCCATATGTACTTAAGTGCTGCCAGTACCTCATCACTGCATGAATGAATAAAGTTTCTGAGCTCATAATTCTTTTAATGAAGGTAAGAAAGAAATTTGATGTGCAATGCACTGAAATTGCAAATGAAACTTATAGTTTTCACTGCTGAAACTAGCTCTTTCTATTGCATAGTAAATAATTAAAAAAAAAAAAAACTGTTATTAAGTACAACATGTACAACTGTTCACTTATTTATTGATTTCTTGTCTTTCAGCATTACTGCACTGGAATCAGTGAGCACTAAGGCAAACAGTTAGTAATAATAATAATAAAAAACTATGATTACATCTAGGAACTTCTTCAGTATCATAGGTTCATAGGTTCGTAGGTTGATACTAGGCTATCTGCCCTAGGGCATTTATAAGCCTAGCCAGAGTGTGTTTGGCTTTCGCCAACCCTTTTAGATTTGTAAACTGTGCCTATGAATAGTAGGTCACAGAATATAGTCCCTTTATGATTAGTTTATTGTGCCTCTGTCTAGCAGGGACCCAGAAGAGATCCTGGGGATATACTTTTGATCTCCCATCCACTCGTCAAGATTTCTCTTGAAGAGGGTCAGTGAGGGGCTCTGCCTAACCTGGACTGGGATTTTGTTCAAGAGTGATGGGAGTCTCTGGGATATGAATCTGTCCCTCCAGCATGTCCTATTTATTTCTGTGCTCAGGTTTAAGTCTCTAGAACGTGTAGCTCTAAGGGATTTGGATTTCTTGAGGTGGAGCATGTCCATTAATTCTGGGTTGGACATGGCTTTATATGTCAGGCACAGATCGCCTCTGAGTAGGCGGTAAGCAACTGAGTAGAGCTGGAGTTTCTTTAGCCTAACTGGATAGGGCATCTGTTTGAGTCCCTTTATCCTCTTGGTGGGATACTTTTGGGGTCTTTCCAGTTGCTGCAGATGTCGGGTAAGGTACATCTCGAATGTGGCATTGTACTCAATTATGGGCCTGATGAGTGATGAATAGAGTGGCACAGAGACCTCTCTTGATCTAGATGTGAAACCTTTCGTGATGAGGTGGACTATATAGAAGGTCTTTCTAACCACTTTGGGAAGGTGATTGTCAAAGGAGAGATTACTATCTACTTGGGTCCCCAAATCCCTAATTACTTCCTCCATACTTAATGTGTTACCTCCTATGTGGTAGCCTGTGGGCACTTTCTTTTTCCTAAAGGGGATGACTATGCATTTTTTAGCATTTAGCTTCAGGCCATGACTTTGGCACCAGTTATCTGTCTCTGTGAGACCCTTCTGGAGTATGCTTGTGTCAGCCGGAGAGTCTATTATGGCACCCGGTTTGCAGTCATCTGCGAACTTGGTCAACCATAGTCCTCCCATGTTTGCTTGCACCTCAGAGAAATAAATACCGAACAAGAGAGGTCCCAGGACTGAACCTTGTGGAACTCCACTTGTAACTAGTTTAGAGTCTGACAAGGCACCTGCAATTCTGACCATGTGAGTTCTATCCCTGAGCCAGTTTGCAACCCATCTTGTCACATAGGGGTTGATATTTAAGCTAGTGAGCTTATTTATGATACCTGAGTGGGGTATTGTGTCGAAGGCTTTTGCAAGGTCCAGGTAGGCTGTGTGGACTGCTTTCCCTTCATCTATGGCCTTGGTAACTGTTTTTAAAGAACTCGACCAGGTTCAAGAGGCAAGATCTGCCTTTAACAAAGCCGAACTGGGTAGGATCCAGTGTCTGAAGGTTTCCGATATCATTGTTTATGAGCTCCATGATGATACGCTCCATAGCTTTGCAGACCAGGCTAGTAAGGCTTATAGGGTGATAGTTTCCAGGGTCCGTTGTGGCACCTCCCTTGTGGAGCGGGACCACCATTGCTGTATGCCATTCCTTGGGTACATATCCTGTGGTAAGGCTGAGCTTGACCAGTGACTTAATGTGAGGGTTAAGTTAATCTTGTAGCTCGTGTAAGACGCATCCTGGGACACCGTCCCATCCCATTGATGCTGTGTTTTTTTGCTTTGGAGAGGGCAGCTCTCACCTGATCATCTGTGATGTCTGGGAGTTTAGACTCTGTTGGGATGGGGATTTGCTCTTTTGGTGGGGATGGGGGTGAGAAATTTGCACTGAATCTGTCTGCCAGGATGTTGGCAGTGTCTGTTGGTTCAGTGTATTTTTTGTCATTTTGCACTAACTCGGAGCATATCTGGGAGTTGCCTCCCAGGTTCCTGACATAACTAAAGAAGGCCTTGTGATAGTCTTTAGTATCTTGTGCAATTTTTCTTTTGAAGCTGGCCTTAGATGATTTTATGAGGGATTGTAGCTTCTTGCTCATACTGATTCCATTTTTGGGATTTTGCTTTATCACGTAGTAGCTTCCTCCTTTTATTGTATAGCTTATTTATGGCTGGGGTCCACCAGACAGGTCTCCTGCCTTTGGAGGAGTGAGTCTTGGTTTTATTTGGGATGGCACAATCCATACATTCTTGTAGGTGTCCATAGAATGCGTTTTTGTGAAGGATTCTGCGGTTTGAGCCTTGTTTACCTCTGGCCCAGGGGCTTTGAAGGATACCACCTCAGTTTTGAGAAGTGTGAAGTTTGCTTTTGAGAGGTTCTTCACCGTGGTTACCTTGGCTGGGGGTGGGGATGGGATATGGATGTCCAGTGAGATTAATTTGTGGTCTGACCTTACCAGTGAGGGGTATACCTCAGGTGTGGAACATGGAGTCCCCATGTTTGTGATGACCAGGTCCAATATGTTTTCCCCTCTTGTGGGGGTGGTGACCAGTAGTTCCATAGTATTTGAGTTTATAAATTCTAGGAACCATTGGGCGAGGGTGTGTGGGCTTGAGTAGTTAACCCAGTCAATGTTTGGGTAGTTGAAGTCACCGAATATGATGGTGTTTGGAGAGACCTTCATGTTCTCCAGTGTTTTCAGGAAGGCTGAGTGGGGTTCCTGAGTTTGGAAGTGTGGTCTGTAGCAGGCTAGAAACTGAAAGGCAGTTTTGCCCATAGTTAGTTGCACGTGGATGGTTTCTGTTGCTTCGTGCAGTGCTACTAACCTGGAGGTGTGGGTATTTTTGATGTCCCCAGGGTGTCCCCAGACTGTCTCTGGAAGGACCCCATAGCAAGTATAGAGAGGGCTATACATATTTTGGTGTCTACAGGAATAGAAAGTCCACGCATTGCTCCAGAGCTCCTATGGGGGTCAAACATACCCACTATGACCCTTATAATTTCCTTGTTGACTTTAAACCTATTAAGGATTTCTTGATTATGAAATTTATAATGAGTAATACTTTGTTTATATTTTTGCCTTTTTAGCTGGTAAGCACTGCTGGCCATGACTTGTTTTGGCCTGGCCAAGACAAGCAACACTGATGAAGAAAAAAGCAAATTTCACTGCAACAGATAGCATTTTCACCAGTTGCAACTCTGATACAATCCTCAAGGTTTCCCTTTTTATAGCGATTTGTAACAACCCTGGGGAAGTGGGAAAACTGACTATGAATTCCAAATTGAGTAAAATAGTCTTAATTAGCATATGAATATTTACACAACTTCTCATTACCATATCATTATCTGATCATTTGCATAACTACATTCAAGGTCACCTTAAATTGGCATACATAGCCTCTATGAATTACAGCTCAGCTGTCATTGACAGCTTAGTATTAAAAGAACCATTAAAGTGTGTCAATTCCATGCCATTAAATCTCAAATCCTGTTTAATCCAAGTGACCAAATCAATCTTTTGAAATGTAAAATTGTCCCTTCTAACTTCACCGTTAATGGCTGTATTAAGTTTATAGTCATGTTGTGCATCTGTATTCATTTTTCAAGCTGAACTTCCTCCAGTGACAGAACATGCCATTTGTGGACTACGGATGGCTGGCACTTTGAGAAATTACTCAATGTTTGAAGATAAAATGCTGACTTGTAGACTTAACAACCCAATAAGTTGGGTCAAATCACCCTGTGAGATACAGTTTTCATTTGCAAAAATATCACAGTGTAGAAGAAATTGTATTTCCTTGAACCACCTCAATTATCCACCCTAGTAGAAGGCAAATTGGTTTGACCAAAACCAGGAACACAAACAGAACTAATAGAGTGAAAACCCTACCATGCTGAACTCATGAATGGCAAAAACAGGTGAATAAAAACAGGTCAGCTGGAAATGGTGTAGTCAAAAAACAAACCAGCAAACATCCGAAAGGAAAAGAAATTGAGCTCACAAAAATCTCAAAATAAATGTAATCCATCTATTGACTAAAGGTATAACACTGTCATGCCAAATTCCCAAACAACCCACTAAATTAAGTGAAAGTCTAATCAACTTTTTCATTTATGTTCTGGACTTGATTTTGTCCAACAGTATTGTTATATTTGAAGGTGAGTTCTTCAGTCACACCAAGGCCATGGGGACCAGTTGTGCTCCCATTTATGCTAACCTGGTCATGTATAGTTGGGGAAAAGCAATAAATAATAAATTATGATTATCAGGAGTATTGGCACATGTGCTCTCATTATTTGGATGACATCTTTAATCTTTGGAAGGATACAAAGTCTCTCCCTGATGAATTTGTTACATACATTAATAATACCATATCCTTCTGGAAATTTACACACATGTGCACTCACTTGACAAACTGGATTTTTTGGATGTGGCCATCACTAAAAATTTGGTGAAAGGTTGTTTTGATTCTAAAATATATTGGAAACCCTCTTTCTCAAATTGTTATTTGGACTTCCATAGTTGCCACCCATATTTCTGTAAGAAAAATATTTTGAAGGTCAATTAGGGCAATGAGGATGTGTTCAGATTACAATAGTTTTTAGTAGAAGTTGAAAAGATGGTAGACATGTCCCGAGACAGGAATTACCCTCAGTCATTGCTAAATAATATTATGGCATCTGTGGTTGAGGGTTTGGATACTAGGTACAAATCTCTTTTGGGTACCAAACAACCATTAGTTAATATCTCGAGTGTACAAAACCAACGCAATAGTATTAACCACACACATTCTTTTTTGCTGACTTTCAACAATTGTTCAAAAAAATTAAAGATATAATACTTATTAATTGGAATATAATGAAAGTCAGTGATGAAGTTAGGTGGGAAACCTAATTTTGTTTATAAAACAGTCAAGAATTGTAAATATTTACTTGCCCATCCTCTACATGTTAAAAATAGTAATAATAAAAGTACTCAAAGATGTGGGATGTGCAAGCAGTGCCTTCTACATCCTGGAACAATCACTTGTTACTTTTAGTTGTTTTTTGCAGTAGATATATTTGGCATATTTTTACTTAACATAACATTTGTTTACTGGGAAAGTTCTGCTTGGAACAAAGCCAATTTTCAGTGGTGGCCCAGATAGAAGCACTCCAGACACATGTATTTGTGACGTGGGAGGAAACTAGAGCACCTGGAGGAAACTCACATGAATGCAGGGTGAACATACAGACTCCGTGCAGAAAGCATCTCAGCCGATAATCAAACTAGAGAACCCCTTGCTGTGTGTCGACAACTATACTGCTTGTCAGAAAAACATGCATTAATGTGTGTGCTTAATGCTGATTAGAGACTAAATAAGTTAACATGTTTTTCATTCTATTTTATATGCACTATTTTATATACAGTTGAGTTTCATATGAGACTAAAAGATGCTTTTTGAAACTGCAGTGTGCTTTCTGAAACTTGCAAGATGACCTCTGACCTAATAATTGCTAGCACAGCAATATTCATGTTTATGACTTTTGGAAATGTACTTGAGAAGCAGGTGATTATCTGCTAGGTCAGGAAGAAATGAATGAACAATACTATATTCTGTAATGTAATGTAATGATTTTAAACAATCAGGTCTGTTCGAAGTATGAGAACATGCACAGCTGCAGAAGTTAGAGATAACATAGACAAAGGACTGTTAGAGAAATGAACTGCAATCTATACTTGCTTTGTGTTCGAATTAGCCATAGTACCTTGAATGGTAACATTGCATATATCTAACCGGTGGTAGCCAAGGCCACATTGTTTTTCTTAGGAAGTTTCTCACAAAAATTGATAGTACCAGCATAATATTGTAAAAACAATCACTACGAAATGATGATGACAAAACTTGTGATTCACTACGTCAGCTTGGTAGGCAATGTCTTATTATAAAATGTATAAAAATGCTTGCATTTCCTGATTCTAGTTAGACAAACTCTGTATTAGCACGTTTTTGTCTCCTTGCTGCAAGATTAAAGTGCCTTAACCTGAACCTACTGTGTATTGATAATTTTTAAAGTATATTTTTCCTTTGACAGTTTGGTCCTTCGGACCGGAAAATATCTCTCACTCTAGGCTCAGGTCAGAATTGGGCCCGGTGGCATGTACCCGTATGGAGAAGTGGCCACATTGGCTCTTCTGCTTTGAAAGACCTCCGACTGAATTGTCGTTTGAAAGAGGCCAGCCACTGTTTCTGATCTGGGATTGGAGGACTAGTCAACGTTCCGGTGGATCAACACACGGAGGGTCAGGTAAGGAGGAATTTACCTTTTTTCTGTTTTAGATCAGGGACTTCTTATAGTATTATTGTTTTGTCAAGGAGATTTGCATGTGCAGATCAGGGACAAAAAGATTGCTGTCTTGTCATAGATCAGGGAAACAGAATAGGTAGGCAGTTATTCTAGACAAACTGTGAAAAGGTGTAAAATCATGGTACCACATGATAAAAAGGGTTACGTAACAATTTCTAGCTTAGCTAAGGCAACATGGGAAATCAGTGCATGAAAAGTTCCCGGGACCCGCCCTTAACCGAAGACGTGAAATATATGCAATTACAGCGTGCCGATAATGTTAGGTATTATACAAAATGGGTTGATAAATACAAATTTGATGGTAATTTAGATAAACCTTCACTTATTGAACTTGTTAGACAACTTAAAACAGATGCGAAAGGTCATCTAAAAAAGCAACGACAATTGGGAGTCCCTCAGGCACACAGGTGGCTTGAGGAAGCAAACCGCAGGGAACAAAAGATTAAAAATTCAAAAGCAATGTTCTTAGATAAAGAAGACAATAACTTGGTAATAGTAACAGCCGCTCCGCCCCCTCCGCTTCCCTTACCAGAATATGAAGCGAGTGGACAAGCTGATCCACCTCCGCTATACCCAGCTGTTCCTGAAAAACCAAAACCTTTTGTCAGAGATCCTATCGAGACCAGGTCTCGAACACGCAACTTGAGAGGGGATATTGAATTATATGAAATGAATAAAAATTCACAAGCTATGAGTGAAGAAGAGATATGTCCACTCATAGAAGTACCAAATCCACAGGCAGGTCAGGACCCAACTCTTCTAGAATATAGACCGTGGACACCGGAAGACATCCGGAAAGTCACAGAGGGTATTCCCCATCCAAAAGTTAATTTTAGAAAATTCTTAGAAGACTTACAGGGCATGAGGTTAAGTTACCATTTGAATGGAGAGGAAGTAGAGAAAGTAGTTAGAATTGGAATGTTCTTCCATGTAGCATCACATGATGCCTTGGGGTTTTTAAAAGTAAGGGCTGAACGCTGTCACTGTAACGTTTGTTGTCTGCTGTTTTTCTGAGGAAGGAAACGCATAGCCGTCTCCGAAAACACCAATAAAGAAAGTGTGTTAAAAGGAAAGAATCTTTATTATCTGCAATCGTATGTGCTGTTAGTGGCGTATACTCCGTGTTCTTCAACTCGCTTCTTGTTCTTTAAAAGTAGTTAGACAAATTGTAGGTCCAGATTGGCACATGATCAGTGGCAACTGGAATCCCCGTGACGCAGAGCTTAGACCACTCCCACATAGTAACGCAGAACTGGACAACAGAGTGAAAGGTCTGACAGACCGAATCTCTGAGAAATGGAAGCCGAGGGCAGATTGGACTTGCATCAATCAATGCATACAACAAGAAGGAGAAACTGTTGATAGATATTATGCCAGATTATTAGAATGTTTTAATAACCATTGTGGAATGCAGGTACCTGAAGACCAAACACATGATTCCCCATATGAGCAACAGTTAAAAAATGCATTTTTAAAAGGCAGTATTGCACCCATTAGCAGCTTTATTACAAAACACATGGTAGATCATCGTACAAGTAGATTACATTCATTACTTGAATATGCAAGACATGCCGAAAGGCATTTTAATAGCAAAAAGAAAAAGAAAACTCAGGTATTTGCAGTAGAAGACGGATCAGAAGTCTTTGTAGTACAAACTGGGAAGAAGCATAAGAAAAATACCCAGGGAAACAAACAATCTGATAAATGATCAGAGGACTTTGAAGAGAGAAAGAAAAGGGGTGAGTGTTTTAAATGCTGGAAAAAGGGACATTTAGCGAGGGATTGCAAACAAAATAAAAAGGTAACCACAGAAGACAAGGAGGGTGAGGAATGACTATATGATAGTTAAGAATCACTGAATAGGAATAAACAAGAAAAGACAAGTGCAAACATGATAGAAGGGGTAGAGGATGTGACAGAAGAAATAGAGGATGTACATGAATTCACAGATAATGAAGAAAATGAAATTTTGGACTTAGCATTATTGAGCTTAGAGCTCTACTTAGCAGACACAAAACCGGAAGTTACACTTCTGGTAGAGGGGAGGGAAGTCAAATTCCTGTGTTACTCAGGGGCTTCACGGACCCTGATACATCCTTCCAAACTACCAGAAAATTCAGAATAATTTGACTACATATTAGTGAAAGCAGCTAATGGACAGCTGTATCGGGAGCCACTCTCCCACAACATAACGATAACCGACCCAGTTTCAGGGATGACCCAGAAAAGCAAAATTGTTGTTTCTGCAAAATGCCCAGTGAATCTCTTGGGCAGAGACCTAATGCAGATATTTGGCATAGCCGTAGTTCCAACTATGCAGGGTATGGAAGCACAGCGACAGATGGATACTTTTGTAGTGCGACTGGAGGGTGAAACATTTTATTGGTACAGCCAGGACTTAGTTACGACTGGTCTAGGGGCAGTAACCGAAAAACTGATGAACATAGCCATCAGTAAATCCCCCTCCCTTGACACTGATAGACAGCATTTGTTGCCTTGCATTCCATATTACTGTAACAGACCAGGACCTGATAAAGAATATGAGCAAGAACTGTTTAGAAACCATGCTAACAGATTAGTATTACGAAATGTGTACTGGGACACAGAAGGAAACAGTGTAGTAAGCTGTTCATTGCCCCAGGAATTCCTAGCACTTTACAAATCTAATCGATTACCACATGTAAGTTTAACTAAAGATAGAAATTTGAAGTGGGCAGATCTAGGAGAAAAAGTCACAAGGTGGGAAAAGCAGACAGAGTTAGAACTTTCCGAACAGGGAGTACAAAAGCAGAAATTAAATTGGATAACGCAGACACACCCAGCTGTACACTCACAGGCAAGTGAGGATAGCTGAGTAGCACTCTTACTAGAGGAAGAGGAAAAAGCCTTAAGAGACATACCAGAGACTCTCTAGTCAACAGGGAAATCAGATGTAGGACTTATTCGTACAGCAGGACCAGTTACTATCATGCCAAAATCAGCATTTAGACCTCAAAAGAGACAGTATCCCTTAAGAAAGGATGCAGAAATAGGAATCAAACCTATAATAGCAGCCTTACTTAAGGAAGGAGTCTTGATAGAATCTCCTGATTCACCATGTAATACACCCTTATTTCCTGTTAGGAAAGCAAACAGAGAATGGCGTATGGTCCAAGATTTACAAGCTGTAAATGATGCAGTTATACCCAGGGCACCTACGGTGCCAGATCCACACACTTTATTGAATGATTTGAAACCTCAACAAAAGTATTTTTCTGTGGTAGATATTAGCAATGCATTTTTCTCAATACCGATACACCCTGACAGCCAACATTGGTTTGCATTTACATTTCAGGGGAAAGGGTATACATATACGAGACTACCACAGGGATATTGTGAAAGTCCAACAATATTCACACAAGAAATGGCAAGTAACCTGGCGGGATTTATCCCACCGAAAGGCAGTCAGATTTTACTTTATGTAGACGACATTCTGCTGGCAGCCCCCACCCAGCAAGAATGCAGAGAGGATACCATAGCATTATTACAATTTTTAGCCACTCAAGGAGACAAGGTAAACAAAAACAAACTGCAACTTTGGAAGAAACAGGTCAAATACCTGGGATATGTAATATCCAAAGAAGGCAGAATATTAGATGAAGACAGAAAAACAGCAATATTACAAGCACCTAAACCAGCTACCAAGAAGGAAATGATGTCCTTCCTGGGTACTACTAACTTTTGTCGGAGTTGAATTCCAAACTATGCCTTGGAATCTGCTCCGCTGACTAACTTGATATTCAAAAAGCCGATGGCAGCACAAGATTTATTACAGTGGACACCAGAAGCAGACTCAGCTTTCTGCAAACTGAAACAACTGATAGCTTCTTCCTTAGTTTTAGGATTACCAAACTATCATAAATGATTTTTCCAAACTGTAGATTGTAAGCAAGGTTATATGACATCAGTGTTAACACAACAGCATGGGGACAAACAACGCCCCATAGCTTATTATTCATCACAGCTAGACCCAGTGGCGTGGTCCTTGCCCCACTGTATACAAGCAGTAGTCACAGCTGCAATGGCAGTGCAGGCTTTAGCCTCAGTAGTATTGTTCCACCCTCTCACATTGAGAGTGCCTCATGCAGTCGCGATCATTTTACTGCAAGAAAAAGTAGCATATCTTTCTCCTGCTAGACATCTTTCCTGTATGACTATACTGCTGAGCCAACCTCATATGACAATTGAATGATGCACAACTTTGAATCCGTCAACCTTGCTCCCAACCCCTGCAGATGGCAAACCACACTGCTGCCTGCAGGAGATTGAGCAAAAGACACTACCTAGAAAAGATCTCACAGATGTTCCCTTGAATGATGCCGAGGTGACATACTATGTGGACGGCTCGTGCAGGAGGGGTCCTACAGGACAGAATCTAGTGGGGTATGCAGTAGTTTCTGATACCGAGATTTTAGAAGCAAAGTCTTTACCACACAACTTATCTGCACAAGCAGCAGAATTGATTGCCTTGACAAAGGCATGTACCTTAGCAAAAGGTAAGAGAGTGAACATTTTTACTGACAGCCAGTATGCTTTTTCTACTGTACATGTTTTTGCGCAGCAGTGGAAAAATAGAGGGATGATAACATCTACTGGTAAACCAATTAACCATGCACAATTTATTTTAGACTTGTTAGACTCTATTCAGTTACCTCAGAAAGTAGCTATTTGCAAATGCGTAGCTCATACCAAGCAACAGGATAGAATTTCAAATAGTAATGCGAGGGCTGATACAGCTGCAAAACAAGCAGCTTCAGCTTCAGAAGTTTTTCTTTTGAGTGAGGAATTACAACCATCTGAGATTTTAGACTTAGAAATGTTAAAAACAATGCAGACACTTACTACAAATGTAGAAAAACAAAAGTGGATAAAAAGAGGAGCAATCCTTGAGAAGGGACTGTACATCTCCAAAGAAAAGAAACCGATTTTACCATCTAACTTGTTTAGATATGCAGCTTTGTTGAGCCATGGGCAGAGCCATGTCTCAACAGGGGGGATGGTACAGTTAGTGAATCGAGTGTTTACGACGTATGGATTTACAAACTACACAAAAAATTTTGTGCAGCATGCCATGTTTGTAACAAGCATCATGCACAAGGGGCATTAAAACCTAAGCAAGGGAGTTTACCTACACCACCGTATCTGTTCCATACTATTTGTATGGATTTTATAGAGCTGAACAAATGCGAAAATAAGAAGTACTGCTTTGTCATTATAGATATGTTTTCCAAATGGGTGGAAGCTTTTCCAACTAAAAGTCCAGATGCAGCTACTGTTGCAAAAGTCCTTGTTAACGAAATTATTCCTAGATTTGGCATACCGGAAAAGATTTATAGTGACAATGGCACACACTTTGTAAATCAAACTATACAACAACTTAGCCGTTATTTCAGGATTTCTCTAAAAAATCATTGCGCATACCACCCCCAATCTGCAGGATTAGTAGAGAGGCATAATGGGGTTTTGAAAAACAAGCTTAGAAAATTGATTAGTGAGACACAAAAGAACTGGGTGCACTGTTTACCTCTGGCACTGTTGAGCATGAGAACTGTTCCAAATGCAAAAGGGTTAACTCCTTTTGAAGTTCTATTTGGGAGGGCATATTATACACCTCAATGGAAACCTCTCATGCCTGCAGAGCAGGAGGCTGACAGTTCAATTGCAGGGTATAGGAGGCGATTTTTGAATAACAAACTTATGCAGTTAAATTCTGTTTCAGATAAAGAGCAAACCAGACCATCGGAAGCAGCAGTAGCCCCAGGCGCATGGGTCTGGGTGAAGGTCGTGAAGAAAAAGAACTGGAGTTCTCCGAAGTGGGAAGGGCCGTACCAGGTACTACTGTCGACACCCACTGCAGTCAAGATTGCGGAGCGAGCATCCTGGATTCATTTGACACATTGTAAACTGGTTAAGAACTTTGAACTGGGCAAAAACCTTGTTACTGTTGTACAACGAGAACAAAATGACCAGGTATAGAGTAAACAGAGATGCAGAACAACCTCAGAAAATTTGCATGATTACTCTGATAGCCATACTGATAACATTGATCTTTTTGTTGTGGCTTTTCCTTTTCCCAGCCACAAAAGTTGAACTTATCAAACGTGATGAGCCGACCATAGACTGGCACCCGAACTTTAACACTTATCAGGCAATTACACGTGTGTATGCTGAGACTTTTAATGTTTCGAATTGCTGGATTTGCACAGCCATACCAACAGCATACGGGGGGTTATTAATGACTGCAGTCCCCCTAGGGGTCAATGAGACCTGGGAAAATTTGGTTTATGAGACTGTAGCTATCAAAGCACATGATAAGGTAGCACTGAATTTGCCTGTGACACAAAAGGGAATTGTATGTTTTTATAAGAATGACACAATTCAAGTGGGTTGGAGCAGGTGCAATGTGACTGTACATTACAAAAGTTATACCAAAGCAAACAGAATGGATACAGTTTGTAATTCGAATTATGACTCATTTCTTGAGTCCATGCATGAGACTATTGATGAAGCGCAACGTAATCCTGTACTTTTTAAGCAACTGTCTGTAATAGATAGGAAAATGTTTCATGCAGGGCAGCCATTTCGTAGCAAAGTAACTACTAAGGTAGAGGATTGTTATTTTGTGTGTGGTAAGAAAGCATATAAATGGTTACCTGAGAATTGGTCCGGCAGCTGTTTTTTGGGGTACCTAGTTCCGGCCATACGACACACTGCAGTTTTGCCTCAGGGAAATATTCGAAATACCCAAGATGTAGCCAAGAAAGCTGTCAGGAAGCCTGAGAATCCAGTGGGGCGGATCGAGGTGGGCTGGAAAGACCATCATACAGTGGGTACCAAGCTGACGCGCATGGACTTGAGTGATGCTATCATATCGTGGGCAGGCATATTACCCACATATGGCACAGTGAGATCGATTTGGGAGCTGCAAAAGCTGTCTAAACTTCTCGAAGTAATGAGTAATGCAACTTTTTCTGCTCTTGAATTGATAACTGATGAACTGAATGCTATGAGAACTGTAGTGCTCCAGAACCGTATGGCTCTTGACTTCACCCTAGCGGCGAGAGGTGGTACGTGCACTTTAATCAAAGAAGAGTGTTGTGCGTATATACCTGATCATCAACATGAGATAAACGACCACCTTGAGGTGATACAGCAAGTGTTGGCCATGACCAAACCAGGCTCAAACCCTCTGACGGACTTTTTCCAGAATTTGTTTGGGGGTGGGGTTCCATCCTAATGAACATCCTGATTGCCATTTGTGTGGGATTACTCCTATTAGGAGCATGCATTTGTTGTGGTATTCCCTACATGAAAAAGTTAATCAAAGAATTTATCGATATATCAGTTTCTGAGACTTTGTATCAAAGTACTGAAATTGAAGAATTGTTGAAATGTGAAACACTTTCATCAGTTTAAACTGAATGACTCTCTTAACTGCAAATCCTGAATGGAAGAGGTTAGGAGAAGAAGCAAATTGCTTATTCTTTTGAAAATAGAATTAAACAGTATTAACAGGGGGGAAATGTCAGAAAAATATGTATTAATATGTGTGCTTAATGCTGATTAGAGACTAAATAGTTAACACGTTTTTCATTCTATTTTATATGCACTATTTTATATACAGTTGAGTTTCATATGAGACTAAAAGATGCTTTTTGAAACTGCAGTGTGCTTTCTGAAACTTGCAAGATGCCCTCTGACCTAGTAATTGCTAGCACAGCAATATTCATGTTTATGCCTTTTGGAAATGTACTTGAGAAGCAGGTGATTATCTGCTAGGTCAGGAAGAAATGAATGAACAATGCTATATTCTGTAATGTAATGATTTTAAACAATCAGCTCTGTTCGAAGTATGAGAACATGCACAGCTGCAAAAGTTAGAGATAACATAGACAAAGGACTGTTAGAGAAATTAACTGCAATCTATACTTGCTTTGTGCTCGAATTAGCCATACTACCTTCAATGGTAACATTGCATATATCTAACCGGTGGTAGCCAAGGCCACGTTGTTTTTCTTAGGAAGTTTCTCACAAAAATTGATAGTACCAGCATAATATTGTAAAAACAATCACTACGAAATGATGATGACAAAACTTGTGATTCACTATGTCAGCTTGGTAGGCAATGTCCTATTAGAAAATGTATAAAAATGCTTGCATTTCCTGATTCTAGTTAGATAAACTCTGTATTAGATAAAACCAGTGAACAGAACTTTCCGAAGATGAATAAATCCAGCTAATAAAGGATGGAACACCAAAATTAGCGCTTTCATTCACTTTATTTGACATGAACTTCATCAGAAAACAACTCTCCCAGACACTAAAGCACTTTATATAATAAAACAATGACCACATGGTCTATGATGTCAATCATTAATTAAATCCATTAAAGTGAAAAAGTATAAATATAATGAAAGAAAATGTAATAAATATATATATTTTCTAAGTTGTAGTATAAAAACAATATATATGAAACAATATAAAAAGGTATGTATATATAAATATATATATATATATATATATATAAATATATATATATATATATATATATATATATATATATATATATAGATGTATGTATATATTGTAACAATAATACTTTTACATTCATTTTGTTTTTAAAAAACATTTTATATTCACTAAATCATTCAGTCCTGGAACATGATCAGCTCCTAAATATACTTGCCAAATAGATTCTTTACATTCCAACAGGAGTTTATTATTTCCAGTAAATAAACTGTTATCAACACTGTCCAAAACAGAAAAAATAAACTTTTTAAAATTATTACACTTGGTAGAATGTTTGCCCAGTGCATTCATCATGTCCTTTTTGAGAGTTCTTGTAGTCATCCCTACATAATAACTAGGGCAGGACTGGCACTGGGCTAAATATACTACCATTTCACTATGACAAGTGTAACACTTTTTGGACCAGTGTGTAATATTAAGATGTGAAAAGTAAACCGAAGAGGAATTACTTATAAGTCTACACTGCTTACAATGATGGCAAGCATAAGTGCCCTTGGTTTTGATATTTACTTGTTTGTCAATGACACATGTATCTACTTTTTTCTCTAATAAACTCTTCATGTTTACAACTTTTTTAAAAGTAAAATTAGGTCTAATGCCTGTTGCTTTGGCCAATTCCTGATTGCCTAACACTACCTTCCAATTTCCAACTATAATGCTTTTAATAAGCCACATTTCATTAGAAATGGGCAAAACAAAAGCGTTAGTGAATTCTTTATTTTCAATAAGAGTATTACTAGTAGAAAACACTGAACAAGTAGTCAGAATAGGACCAGCTTTGTTGTTTCTCAGGACCATAACTTCTCTTTCGATAGATTCTAACCATGAAATATGGTAACCTCTACCCAACAAGAAAGTTCTCAAAATTTTCATTTCATCATAAAAGGTACTATCTTGTGAAGTTAATCGACTCAACCTAATATATTGTCCCTTGATTACTCCTCTTTTCATATGTAAAGGATGTATACTTTCTTTATGCAAGTACTGGTTGGCAAATGTAGATTTTCTGTAAATGGTACTAATAAATTGTTTAACTGTAGAATCATAATGTAAGTTAAGGTCAAGAAAATTTAAACTTGATCCATAACCACCCAGTGAAAATTAAAAAAAATCGGTGGTACTGTTTAAATAACTTACGAAAATGTTAAACTCATCTAATGTACCTTGCCAAAGAAAAAACAAATCGTCTATATAACGACGATAAAAAATAATGTTTCTTCTATAACAACTGTTGTCAATAAAGGTGCTTTCCCAATTTGCCATGACCAAATTGGCGTAAGATGGAGCCACTCTTGCACCCATTGCAACACCTGAAATCTGCTTGTAAAAATTTCCATTAAATGTAGAGAAATTGTTATCCAAAATTAATTCCATTAAAGTGCAAACAGTATTAACCTTCGCATTATTTAAATTACTGTGTTTAGTTAAATACTCTCTCAGATGTTCAATACCCTTATCTTGATCTATACAAGTATATAGAGACTGAACGTCCAATGATGCCATACAAAAATCTGTACTAGATGGTGTTAAATCCCTTAATAGTTCTAACAAGTGCCAAGAATCTTTTAAATAATAAATAGAACTCTGAACTATAGGATTTAAAATATAATCTAACCAAATGGATAGAGTCTCAGTCTTGGATTTACTAGCAGAAATGATAGGTCTAAAGGGGGGATTAAACATGTTTTTCTGTAGTTTTGGAATACCAAACATAACAGCCATTTTTGGATGTTCTACCTGTAAAAAGCTGTAACTTTGGTAATCCAACTCACCTTGACAAAACATGTCAAACAAAAAAGTGTCGAGTCTCAAGTAACTTTGCTTAATAAAAATAGAATCTATCTTCTGATAGGTGTTTTCATCTGATAACAAAAGTTCCATGGACTCATAATATTGTGTGTTGTCCATTATAACAACCTTACCCCCTTTGTCTGCTTTCATTAGTTGTATTTCACTGTTGTTCCTTAATGCCTTTAGGCCATCAATTTCTAACTCTGTTAAATTCTTTTCATGTTTATTAGATAAAATGTTTCTAAAGGCTCCTTCACACATGTTTTGAAATACTTGTAATGTACCTATTAATGGTGGATTATAGGTACTTGCTATTTTTGGACCTGTGTGACGTAATACAATTTATATCTTGCAATATATATTTCAAGTTTAACTTCCTCAAAGTTAACCTGAAATTTATAATAGTCTTGGCCAAATTAAAGGAATTAGAAGGAATAAAAGAAAATCCCTTTTTCAGGAGATTTATAATAGGAACTGAGAGAGATGTCTTAGATAAGTTATGAATTTGTATATCATAATTAGTATGACTATTTCCATCTACCATCTCTTTTTGTTCCTGAGCCAAGGCCACGTTGTTTTTCTTAGGAAGTTTCTCACAAAAATTGATAGTACCAGCATAATATTGTAAAAACAATCACTACGAAATGATGATGACAAAACTTGTGATTCACTACATTAGCTTGGTAGGCAATGTCTTATTAGAAAATGTATAAAAATGCTTGCATTTCCTGATTCTAGTTAGACAAACTCTGTATTAGCATGTTTTTGTCTCCTTGCTGCAAGATTAAAGTGCCTTAACCTGAACCTACCGTGTATTGATCATTTTTAAAGTATATTTTTCCTTTAACACCGTTGCACCACTACACCGTCCATCTGGAATTTGTGCCACTAAAAGGGTGGTCTTTATAGCAATATGTAACTTTTTTCCAAATTTTATATAGGGAAGACAGAAAGGCAATTTAGAAAAAGAATATATAAACACATATATGTGATTTTGAAGAACAATTCAAATAATGCCCTATACAAACATACTTTGGTTTGTAAAAACTCCAAATTTATGTTTGCTCTCTTGGAAACAGTATTTCCTGATATAAGAGGTAGCCCTTGGGAGACAGAGTTGGAGCATAGAGAGTTGATTTGGTAATTGAAGATAGGTGCAACACATGTTTTGGGACTTAATGACTAGTTCTTTGTACCTCCTGTATTAAAATTGAGGGCTAGTGCCATTTAAAATTATTTATATATTTATTTATATGGTTTGTAAAGTTTACAGAAGAAAAGTGCTTTATGTTTTGCCCTATTTTATATACTTTGAACATTTTGTATGTGTTGAAGAATTGTTTGCCATTTTTATTTTTCATATTTTATTGTACAACACTGTGTTAATATTTGAACCGATTATTTAATTATTTGTGTTTTGTATCTGGATGATATACAACATGTAATTTTTTGAAGAGATATTTAAGCAAGCAATAATGCCTGACAGGGTGCGTGCTAATGTGCAATTAGGCAGAGGGCATCTACACCCCTGGAAGGGCATTGATTACACATTAACACACACCCTGGAGGGCATTATTGTACTTAGAGAATGGGCTCTCTGTAAAGTTGTTGTGTTTTACTTACTTATGTATTTTTTTAAGTACTATTTTATTTTTTAAATGTATTTTTGATGTAAAATAGTTCCTCCGCCTAATGTTTCATACTTGCTGTAGTATACGTTAATGGTGCTGGAGGAAGCATTTTACATCCAAACTATAACACTTTAAAAAATCCAGGTATTTACTTGATAATTTTGTTCCCTTACTCCTAAAAGGTTTGGTTTACTGCCAGTTATTGGAGACAGAAGTTGCTAAACAGTGACATACATTTGAGTTTCAAAGTTTTATTTCCTTCAAAGAATGACATGCATTTGAGTTTCAGATTTCATATTCTTCAGAAAATACATGCTAACAACACAAATCCTGTTCTTCTATCAACTTTCAAAGTTTATAAGAGCAATATTTAAAACGTGTTCCTATTTCTTAGCACACCCCCCCCCCCTTATGTCAGGTTTTGTCCAGATTTCTTGTGCTAAGAGGTTGGCAGGTATGTCTAAGAGGTGAAGCTGTACGTAAAACTGCTGCTGCTGCCAGGGATCATTCTCTGTCTCTCTCACACACTACCAGGGATCATTCGATCGCTTTCACACTTCACTCACACACTTTCTCTTTTATCTCTCTCTTGGTCTCATACACACACACACACACACACACACACACACAGACAGTCTTTCTCAGTTTTCATGCACGCATTCATTCACATATGCAAAGAGAAACATGAACACATACATACACACATCCACACTTTTCTGTTTTGCTGGAGAAATTGCTCTCCCTCTCTCTCTCTTACTCTCATAGACACAACCTCACACATATGTTTTATTTTATTTTTTTTAATTTTTTTTGCTTTACACTTATTAAACAGCAGAAGCGCTGGTTAGCGAGTGTAAAATAATGGCGCTCTCACTTTTTTTAAAAACTAAATCATATTATTTCCTTTCATTTTTCTGGGATTCCATAAATTCTGATGTTATTTCTTTGCGATCTACACTCCACATCTTCCACTTTTTCTAATAACAGGTTGTTTTTTTTCAAAAAGAAGTCTATTTGGTTTTCATTTTCTGTTTGCCTTCTATTTATCTCATTGACAGATTCTTCTATTGCAGCTATTTGATCAGAGTGCTTTGTGGTGATTTCTTTCAAGGCATTCTGTTTCTTGCTTTCTTTTTTCATATTTATGTGTATATATCAACTGTAATTTAAACTGAAATATTTCTGCATATTGATTATACTTTATACATAACTATAAGCCCTACCAGGCATTATATCTATAGTTGTAATGACTAACACTGTTTCATTGTCTTTATTATTATTATTATTATTATTATTATTATTATAATTTCTATTCGATGTTATATCAATGGTAACAATGTCTAACACTTGTTTATTTATTTTTCTTTATTATTGTGAAATGCTTTAAATTGTAAACATGTGGTACTGTTACTACTATTATTTTATGACTTGGAGCTTATCTCCCCAGGCCTCCACTGAAAAAGTATACATGTCCAGTTGGACTATCCCAGTAAACAAATGTAAAATAAATACATAAATATTCTCCATGTTTTTTCCAAAGTATCCATTTTTAAGGAAATATCTTGAATACTGACAATAATTGTTTGTAGTTCCTTCTTCGTGGAGTTGTCCTGAAGAAAAGCCTTTGAGTGACTCATGTCAATTCTGATCTGTGTCAAGCTGTAAACCTTCTGACAGGAATTATCTCCAGAAAACAATTTGAAGTTGAAAATTCTTCTTAATTGTAATCCCACAGTATTAGAGTAGCTATCACAGAAAAAAATTCTTCAAAGTTTTTTACAATAAAATGTTGAAATCCTGTCAGAAAAAAAGAGCAGTGGAGTTGTGCTGTTATCTGGTTGGCATCCTTAGCCATGCCCCCATTAGAAATTTTTTGTTACGTACCAAAATATAAAACATTAGGACTCCAGAAAGAGTTGTGCAGTGGGGCTTGAATGGAGTATCACCCCACATCCATGAGTGGTGTATCCTCACATACAGTCTTATTTATTTATTTATATATTTACTTATTGACTGATTGATTGATTTATGCTTCACTATTTGATGGCTGTGCATGGGCTGCTATCATTTTTAGCTATAACTCAGGTTTTGAAAAGCAAAACAGTTCCATCTAGAGCAAGTGGCTACCTTGCTCACCTCAGTTTTTACCCACGTTTTAATTAATGGGAGATGCACATTGCAACATGCCTTGCAGCCTCACATCTAGAAAAGGTGAGATGGGCATTCCTCTTTACTCATGTCTACTAATTCTGTTTGGTTGAATCATAGTCAGGGATCTATCATGCCATACTATGCACACAGCATTAAAACAGAAGATTGATTAATGTTTACATATTAATACGGGTTCTGATCTAACCACAGACATATTTGCTACTCTAAAAATGTCCTAGATTTCATTTTTGCCCTTAACCAGCTAAAAAGTAATCATAATATATGATTTGAATTGGATAATCAATATGCATTTGGCAGGCAAAACGTTTTGCAAATATCAGAATTAATTATATATTTTTTAAAACATCTTGTCATCATCCTCCTTAGCATTGTTAATACCAGAGTGACAGGGGTCACAACAAACTGAAATATGCAACTTTCCTAAGTTAAGTTTTTGTAATGACCATGCTGGTGAAAAGAACAGAGAGAGAGAGAAGATAGTATAGGAGCATATAAGATTGTTGAAGGGGGAGAAGACATGCATTTATTAGCAGTTATTAGGAAAATATAGTGATGAAAGAATGGATATAGTTCATACTTGTAAGAATTCTATTACTCCTGATCTATGCCCCTCTTTTGATGACCCATCACAAAAATTATATACAAAGTTTCTTAACAGTAAAAATATATTACTTGTGTTAAATAGTTGTCAGTAAATTTCCAGCATATAATAAGTAGGAAAAACTCAAGGAAGAACCATAGACACAAAATACACAAATGAATAAAGAAAAGAGGATGACTACAACATACAATTTATAATAAACATATTTTTATCAGCAATAACTTGGTACAGAAAAAGATTCTAAGATAGAAAATTTTCATAAAACAATTGGTACAAGACAGAATATTTCAACAAAGCTTTGTGATATAGTTACATGTGCTTCATTCAGTAAGATATCAGCATACCGCCAGATAATCCAACCATTCATTAAATAAACTGTTTGCCAATTTTTTCTGTCATTATATGTTCTAAAACATAAAGGATCAGAACTCAGGAATGACAGTGTCTGGATCTATATACAGCAGAAGAAAGCACTGCATTCTGAACTATTACAGTTCAGTCAAATGATTGATATGTACCATACTGCTTGACTTTTCTGTTATGTGAGGAAGCAACATCCATAGCGTAATTGCATCTGGTACATATATGTCTCATCTCGATTAGGATGCAAAAGCAATATCTTTTTACAATTAAATTAAGACCCTTATTATCCACAGTATCCTTCACAGCTGAGCTGTATAAACAGTTTAATTTTGGAATTTGAGATCTAAACTTGCTGGAAGATCCCATAAAAATAAGGCATTAAATTAATGTGGCTTTTTTTTCCTCTTTCTAATTGTAATTGCAAACAGTGAATTAGATTATTTTATTTTGCTGATGTTAAAGCGAACAATGTGATGCTCTTGTAAATCAGGGAGCATAATCTCATGGAAGCTGCAGTTTTAGTTTAAGTTAGGAACTATATATGTGGGCTACCATGTGTGTGAACACAAAAAGGATGTCCACAGGAGTCATATCTGGTGAGAGTGGTCACACCTGGATCATATATGTAGTTTATAGAGTACAATGCCTGCCACTATGTTATTATACCCATTTCCTGTCCATTTGTTCAGTATTATAGTTGATCTGTCGGTTAATTATTACTCAGCAAAACATTAGCATCGTTTCAGATACTGGCCTTCCTTCAGCAGATGACTTCTGCATTCACCAAAGAGAGGGCCTACAATGACATCTAGTGCATCTAGTTTTCATACACTCATTTTCAAAGGTTAGAGAACTTTTAAACTTTCATTTTTTTTATCAGATCTCATTGTATTATAATGGGTGTCACAGCAATACCCATTTTTGCTAATATAGTGTGACATTATTTGGAAACTAAATTTATTATGACTTCCAGATTCAAAAAAGTTTTTTTAATTTTTAATCAAAGTATCTTGTTGATATTTTTATCATGGTCATTCTCTGTAGATGAACTTGATGAATGTTTGTTATTTATATCACCATCAACATATTTTAGAACTTTGAATGCAATTATAATTTAAATGCAATTAATTATTTGCATGGAAACATTTATAAAGATCTCACAAAAGGTTGTTTTCAAACCACCATTTACCTGAAGCCAACACTCTTTAATGCATTATTAAATTTTGGCAGTTGCCATCCTTATAAGCATAAGATAGGCTTGATAAAAGGATAAATGGTTTGGTTGTCTCAGTTAATTAACAAAGACAGCCTGTGTGTTGTTGAACTAAGCAAAGTAAATTGGCTGCCTTTGAAGAAGGATTAGTCTATGAAGATTTTTAGTTTCATAGGATATTTAAAAGCAAACACATACGGCTTCAATCAGTGCTAAATAAAATGGGTTTATTGTTCTAGTCAGGAAAGAAAAAGTGGATTTATGTACTGTACTGTTTTTTTTTAATTATTCTATAGTTGCTAAGTCTATTAAAATAATATTTACAAGAACTGGCAGATTGCATTCAATAAAGAACTGAGAAGCAAGTTAGGTCCTTAGCCGACCTTTGTTGTTGTTTTTTTTTTTAAACTTAAAACAACAGTTAGAAAGAAGTATCAAACATAAAGAATTTAAATATAATACATGGTAAAATGCCGGCATTGCAAATTTTGCAAATGCATTAAAGATAATACCTCAGTGGTCGTTTAAGGTTACCCCAGGGTTATAGTTGAAATTGACTGTCAGATCATTGTTGTGGCATATTTGTCTTCTTGCCTTTTCTGTGACAGTATGACAGAAAGACAATTAAATCTTAGAATATTTGAACATAGCCATGATATATGTGGGAATGATTTGTGCAATGCATTATGTAAGCACAGCAACTCATACATAATTTTTTTACAAAGATTATTGTGTTTTATCTTGGAGAAGGGAGAAAAAACAGTTAAAGTTAGCTCATGGAAGGGGAAGTTGTAGTACAAGAAGTTGCTATGGCAACTACGTTTAAATGCTACCAGTCCTATTTTGAAAAAAAAAAAATGATTTACTAGTGTTTTAAATCTTGGACCTGCTAATTTGCTGTCTTTTGGAACATTCTAAAATAAATATAATTCAGTTTAATGTTTTTATGGATTGGTTTTATTTATTGCATTATTTTCATTTTCAGTTTTTATGAATGGTTCACTACTTCAGTTTGTATTGTCACATGATTATATAATATGATTTTATCACATAAATTATTATAGTATTCAATGGAAATTTGAATGTGATTTTATTTAGTTCTGAGGAAGTCCTATGTTTAATTCGATGAAAGCTTGTAACTCATTGTAATTTGTTGTACAAATAAATTTTCAATTGACATGAAGTTCCTGAGACTGACTAAATCTGACGTTTTTATTACAAGTAGGTCATTTTAGTCAGCTATTGTGGGAACTATTGCATTGTTTTTACATTGAAATTGTTTTACAAAGTCAAGTGTACAACAGAAATCAATTTTTAGATGCTATGGTACTCATTCTGCAATGTGTTTCAAAAAAACAGAGCACTGAGTTTATACTTTGCACACAACTTAGATGAGCTATTTTGAACACTTTCTCTTACCTTCAATGTCTGGATCATCTATAACCAGCTTCAGTATCTAGGATGTTAAAGTCTTATCCCAGTGCAATACAGAGCTGGATTAATCTTTCATTTGAACATTAGACAACTTAAACTTAATACATTTTGTGTACAAGATAATTATTTTCAAATATTTAAAATTTTTATGTTAAAATTTCTCCATCTGACTTAGTTCATACTTTCCAGTAATGCAACTTCCATTAATCTCCTTTTACAAGCCATGGTAGTTTATCTTTACATTGTTCTGAAGTTAGGCAGTTGTTTGGAATAAGTTAAGTATCCTCCAAAGCATAGCCAATGTACTTTTCTGTTTTTTAAGTCTTTTGTGCAGCCTTTAAGTTTTTCACATTCTGACAGCTTTAACACTGTTCCATTTTACTTATTTCATTCTTTCTATCTGTCCATCAATCTGTTGACCTAGTTAGATATTGACACCAGATGTTTCTTAGGACAAACTGAGGTACTTATTTGGCTGCCAGATGGTGACCTTGGTCTGCATTCAGAAAATTAATCAAATTAAGCTGTTCACCAATGACCTGTAAATGCTACAGATGTTGTCTGCAGAAACCCAGACTTGTGCTGAAAATAACAAAATCATAAATTCACAAAAACATAGAAAATACAAGGCAACTGGGCTCTGTGGCCATTTACACGTTGCCAGTATCACCCTTAGGCTGTATTTCCCTTTTGAAGGAGCATCAGAATAATTGTACTGGGGTGAATTTGAGTATGCCCATTCAGTTGTCTAACTATTTTTTTGAAAGAACATAATATGCTTCATTGTTTAATTTGCTTAATTTGGAGTGAAGCTTAGCTACAGACATGGTATAAGCACAGCATAAGAAATCTGTACCTCTATAATGTCTTGTTTAATTTTTGAAACATATTTATATCCCTGATTGTAATACTTGTGGGGCTCTTTGATTTATCTAGTTATAACAGGTCATAGACTAATGGATCCCTAATGGCCTGAAAGGGAAAGCACAGACTGCCGCTAAAGACTATACTCAACACTGACAAAGGAGCAGTACCTGCAGACTGTCCTGGTAGTTCCTGTCATTTAAGTATGTGATCTTTTAGTTAGGAAACTCTAGGATCAGATGTTTGATATGCCAAGTAAGATCCATCCCAAAGGGGGCAATTGTAATCAATAATAGATCTGATGAATGTGGAATATTCAAGGGTTAACAACTTCCTTGGATCTAGATTTAATACCTTTTACAATTAACTGTGCCAGGTGAAAAAAAACAATGTTTCCCACTTTTACAGCATAATGGTAAAAGTCAATGGAATGATCTAAGCATGTTCTAAGGTCTCTCACCACACTTTCATTTTGAAGTGGGGTGCTATCTATACTATAGGATGGATGATGGGATTGTATACAAAAGACACTGGTATTGCACTTTTTATCATTTAGTTTTATCCCATTTTTTAGCACCACTTGTTCATGTATGAGTTCCAGTTTGAGCTTCTGGTATCAGAGGAGCACTTGAAGATGACATCAAGATTGCAATTATCTGCAAACTTGATTAGCCAGATTTTCCCATTTGTAGTTTGTAGATCTGTAATATAGATTCTGAGTAGTTCGGATACCAGTATGGATTGCTGAGTAATACCACTGGTCACCATCATGTTTACTGAGGGCACACACCTGCCTCCCTCACTGCATGGGTTCTATCCCTAAACAAATAATTAGCCATCTAACTCTGCAGTGGTCGTTTTGGAGATCATCCAACTTGTTTGTTATGTTGGCATGTGGCATGGTGATAAAAGGCTAACCAGGCTGAGGTATCCTGCATGAACAGCACATACACTGTCCATGGCTTGCACTGCCCACTCAAAGATGTTTCATTAGATAGGATCTGCTCTCGCAGAAAAGAACTGCCAGGGATATATCCTTACAATATTTTTGATATCACTAATAATCAGGTCAGTTATGATGCATTCCATGGCTTTGGAGATGAGACTAATGAATCTAATAAGTTAGTAGTTTCTGGCTTCAGTGGTGGGTCTACCTTTGCAAAATTACATCATAATAGCTGTGCACCATACTTCAGGGAGAAAAACAAAGCTAAACTCAGGTTGAATAGCTGTTGGACAGGGTCTACTAGTGCATGCTTTGCATTGTTTATCAGGCAACTAAGATTATTATCAGGACCCACTGATGATATATTTTTTCATTTTGGAAAGTAAGGTTATGATAGTGGGGTTGAGATTTGGTGGGATATGTGTGTTTTGCTTAGTTGTTTCAGGTGTCGAATTTACATTGAATTGTTTGCTAGTATGTTGGATATCTCTACTGAACCTGAGCAGGTAGTTGCATTTTGAATAGGTGCTGAGCAATATTGGGTGTTAATCCTTATTTTTTTATGTAGCAAGAGAAGGATTTCTAATTGTATTTAACTTATGATGCTAGATATGTCCATGGGATACCTTTGTATTCCTGATCAAGTTATCAGTTCCTTCAGTACCTGATGAAGGTTTCACTTCAGTTGAGGGATGTTTTGTTTTGATTTAGAGTTTAAGAAGCTTGGTTTTCTTTTATTGTTATTTTTATTAATGCACTAGGACCACCAGGCTGGTTACTTTTAAACTTTCCATTTTGTCTGGTTCTGTGAGGGACTGATAGGTCAATGCATTTATCTGCGTGCATATACAGTTTGTTGGCATAACTATGTGCTGTGTCAGTATCTTGGATAATTCAGTTTAACTTCAATATATTCTTAAAAGATCTGTCAGTTTATTTCATGATCATTTTGTTATAAATGTGTTTGTGTTGTGAAGGTGATTAGTCCTTAAAACAGATTACTTGCTGATGAGTGTTATCAATTCTGTAGAAGATGTAATATTTTGCAACAAGCCTTAAAATTGTACCCTGTTGTGTGATACATGCTATGCATGTAATACAGACTCAGGTTTTAATCACTGCATACATTCATTGCTCTGCTCAGTTAAGCTATAATTTTAAAAAAGTGCGCCACTTCAACATCCACACACACACAACATCCACAACCACATTAATGCTGATAGACGACCTATTTAAGCTAACCTGGTGTGCAGATAGCAGAAGGTGTTCACAACCCACTACTTCAAAATATTTTAGGCCTCTGGCCTTTCATGGAAGCCTATGGCTTTAGTATGACATCATGAAAGGATAGGCTAAGGAGACCTTTTCTTTCCTTTGATTCCTTCAGCCATACATGTAGTGGCATCAGATATGATGTGGTTTTGCCCATGCATTAAAGTTGTACTCTTTTCCCCTAGATATTGGAACTATAAATCAGTGGTCAACTCAAGTAGGATGGCTCTAGTACATTATCTCCTGCACGTTCCATATCAGGGGTTTAACTCATCAAATACTCAACCCCTGAGTTGGAATTTTAGTGACCTACATTTGCTGATGGACTTGTAAATCACTACATACTTTGTTAAGCTTATTTAACTCCTCAGAAAAGTATGCATTGTTTTTGTCTTAACAGTCAGTAAAACCATACGGTGTATAACTTTTTTTGTATGTTTAAACATCCTATGTCATTTAGTGCAGATCAGAATTAATTCTGGTATTAACCAAACAGAAGGCAGAAATGTCAGCATCAAGAAAACTTGAACTTGTATCAGTAATTATGTTAAGAGTATCAGCAATTGCTTCACAGGGCACTACTTTTGCTGCTAAGCAAAGAGCTGTTCTCAACTCAAGGAAAGAAACACAATTACTTTAGTATATAAAAGTGTATACTGCTGAACAAAGTTATTCTTTCTTTATACATTTTCATGGTTTATGCCCTGTTGTTAAGACAACGTGTAATGGATGAACTCCTCTAGTTAACAATCAACATAAACACTGATTACTTATTTTGGCAGTCAGCCCTGATTCAAACAAGGATGCAAAAGCATACATGATTCAGAAACCAGCGGAAGCCTGACTCATAGATACTGAATTGTTTCAACTAGTTCCAAAAACAAAGTAAGAGACTTGTAAATGCCTTGTCTTGAAGGGTATGTAAAAACTTTGCATGTTGTATTATATTTTGTTAATAACCAACATTTACAAGCATAAGAAGAATAGAAAGGACAAAATCCTGTAACAACAGCAAAAAATTGTAATAAATCCAAAAAGCAGTCCAAGTAGAAGACAGGAACAGCAGACCAGACCAAGGCTGAGTATGACCATAAAAACGCAGTAATCAGATGTATAAAAACATAGAACTGTTTAATGAACAAGGGCAAAGACAAAATTGTAATATGCAAGGGTTTAAATATGCTAGCAGTGCTACATATACAATATATAGCATTTATTACATCTGCATTTTCTGTTTATTAAAATCTACATTTCATTTTTATTTGGTTATGAGCATTTCATATTTAGTGCATTTGAAACACTTCTGCTTTTTTGCTTTTATCTGTATAAACTTGCAACAATCGTGCAGTGTTAGGGCAGTCAGTATTCACAGTCTGGGGCTTTGTGTTAGTTTACACGGTGATGATGCAAAAAGAGCAGTGCTATGTGACTATACAAATCCAGGACTGTCAACATGCATGCAAAGATGGGAAGGAGTTGCTGTAAGCACATAACCTATTGCAAAAATAACATGCTTAACACATAAGCGATAGGGGACAGCTGCTACTTTGTTAAGGGGTGTTACACGTACGTGTATGACTTTGAGTCATAGACATGACTCTATAATGAGTTTATTTGCATACTTAGCATGTAAATTGCACTGAAGTTATACCATAAGTAGTGTTTTTCTTAGGCAATATAGAGATGGGTTGGGAGATCAATGTACTTTTGCATACCTGGATATTTGTAGTAAATGGTTCGCTTGGGTGCATGTTTCAGTTTGGTGCTTGTGCATACCTTGACATTTTACTGGCATGTGTCACTTGGGTGAATGTTTCATTTTGATGCCTTTACATCCCTGGAAATTTTTACTGAAGGAGTTGCTTGGATTAATATTTTATTTTGGTGCTTGTACATACCTGGAAATTTTACCGAAGTGGTCACTGGATTAATGTTTGATTATGGCATTGGTACACTCCTGGACATTTTATTGAAGGGGTCGCTTGGGTGCATGTTTCATTTTGGTGCTTGAGCGTATCTTGGATTTTTCTGAAAGGGATCACTTGAAATAATTCATTTGTGTGTCTAGGAAGTGCTTGTGCATACATGGTCAGACTGCTGAAGTGATCATTAGGCAAAATAATTTATTGCATCATTTTAGTGCTTGTGCATGCTTAGTACAAACTAATGAAGGGGTTGCTGAGGGGAATAATTCATTTGTGGGTCAGGGAAGTGCTTGTGCATACTTGGACAAACAAGTTCATGGATTGCAACTCCAATATCAAAGGCAAAGCATCATTTAAAAAAATATATGTCCATATCGCAGGGATGTCGCACTATGAACTGCAAAAACACCACATGAGCATCTATGCTTTTCAGCATTGCTCATTTGCATCTCATTATTTTTAAGGTCTTTGTGATTAGTGTAAATGGCCACTGTGATTTTCACCTTTGCCACACTCATTCATTAGCATCAGGGATGCCCATATCACATTTGCGTTAGCAACTATGAATACCAGCCCAGTTTTAGTTTTCATAAAGCTAAATGAAATTGTCTGTCAGCAATTACAACTCACTAATGGCTACCTGTTCAGGACCTTTACAAATGAAAAAGATAGATTTTCAGATATTTTTCTACTGCATCCTGTTGCATGCATTTTGGAGAAAAGTAAATGGAGAAAATAAGAAACTCATTTTAAATTACAATTTATGCAAAATAATACTGCCATTTTTGTGAAATATTAACTTGCTAATATAAGATGTGCTGTGCATGCTTTGTGTGGATTTTTTCCATCCTTCTCCACAAAAACTCTTTATTGCATACAAGGTTTTGTTTGTGTCTCTGCTAGCAGACATCCCACATTTTCAACTGTTTTAAAATAAAAGCATATAACAATATTCAACATATAATTGTGAAAATTAGTATGTATATATATATATATATATATATATATATATATATATATATATATATTCATATATTCCCTCTAAACATCTTAATATTTTACTGATACTAGACAGGATATGCACAAGTAAACCCAGTCTTCTCATGCCATAGCGCCTCAGCTGGCTACATTCATTTATATGGAAATGTCATCCGCATATGTACTAACATAGCTTAAGAGCAGAGTAATATCATTGTACTGAAAATTAAATAAATAACATATCTGATCCACAGAAGTATGGTTTGCTCTAATGACATGTACACAATGGGATAAGACTCCGATCATTTAGCCAGATGAACAGTTCTGTCATCATCTAATGCACATAGACCATACTGTTCACGGGACTTCTAAAGTATGATGGCCTACCTTTTGTCCTATATATGTCTTTTTCTTGGATCTTAATTAACGAATAGCTGCATTGTTCCAAGTATAAATACCTCTTAACCTCTTAGCACAAGAAGTCTGGACAAAGCCTAAAATAATGGGGGGGGGGCAACGCCCCCCAAACAGGGACAGATTTTAAATATTGTTCTTTTAAACTTAGAAAATGTATAGAATAACATGATTTGTGTTATCATGGATTTTCTGAAGGGTATGAATTTATTTATTTATTTTTTTATTTTACATTTGTTTACTGGGAAAGTCCATCTGGATGCATGCCATTTTTTAGTTGAGGCCCTGGGAGAAAATCTCCACAAGTGACAATGAAAAAATATCCATAATACAAAATATATAATCATAATGGATAGGTAGTACAGAAGAGGAAATTTACAACGTATCACAGTACTTGTAAAACAGAGGATGAAGCAAATAAGACAAGCTAACTGCAGTCAGTCACAAATGAAACATATGCACAATAACTTTGATTAGTAACTATAGACGATATTAGCATTTGAGTATGTAAAAAACATTTCATTTGACAGGCTATATTAAACAGTTTTAGGAATCTAGAAGTTTTCAATAAGGAGGTAACACTGCAAGGAGATCAATAAATCAGGGAGAATAGTGAGTGTCATTTTGTATTATCCAGGACAGGTACAGTTACAGAGCCATGAATTATTAAGCTGATTTTTCGATGTTTTTTTAAAGAGGGGCAAGGAGGTAATGGAGGATATGTTGGACGGTATAGTATTCCAGATTTTAGGGATAAACTTAGAAAGAAGAGATTCACCTGCCTTGCTGTTGGCTTTAGCTCTGTCAGCCAAGAGGTTTTGACTAGAGCATAGAGTTCTAGTACTAGAGTATGGCTGCAATCGTTTTTGAAGTGCAGGGGTATTATTGGGTCGGTATAGTAGTTTATGGGCTACTATAAGTTGGTTATAGAGTAAAATTTGTGGGACTTCTAACCAATCTAGCTGTTTCAGAACCTTACAATTGTATGTCCTGTTAGGGAAATTAATTGCAAATTTAGCTGTTTTGTTATAGCATAACTCCAGTTTTGATAAGTCGGTTATATTGAGGATAATGAAAACAGGAGAGGCATAGAAAGGTATGGACAGGAGGAAAGTGATTGTTCCAGTAGAGAGTTCATAGTTTGTTATGCACCTTTTTAATAATCTGTGAGATATGGATGTCAAACTTTAGGTTACTGTCAATTTCAACACCCAGGAGCTTGGTTTGAGCTGTTGTTAAGATAATAGTTTTGCTTAGTGATGTTATTGTGAAAGAGGGAGAGGGAACATTGGATTTTTGTGGGGCGGAAAAGCATAAGTTTAGTTTTGTTTGGATTCAGGATCAGCTGAGAGTCTGTGATCCAGGCTTCTACTGCTGAAAAGCTATCTTGAGTCTGAGATAGTATTAGGTCTATGGTGGACTTTACACAAATTAGTGTGAAATCATCAGTGTATTGGATGATGGAGGTCTGTCGGGTGGCAGTGTGGAGGTCATTGATGAAACGAGAGAACAGAAGGAGTCCAAGGATGGATCCTTGAGGAACTCCTAGGTTGACAGGCAGAAGGGGAGAGAGTTCTTGCTGCCAGAGGACAGCTTGTTTACATTCTTCTAAGTAACTTTGAAACCATGTGAGAGTGGACTGACTGACATTTAAGGCAGTAAGGACTGAAATTAGTTTAGCATGTGACAGCATATCAAAGTAAAATATGTCATTATTTAGTGACATCGATCCTTACTGACTTGCCAGAAAACCACAAACTTAATGATGATCAGACTAAAAATATAAGGCAAAAATCTGGACAGTTTAAAAGTATGCAAATATAACAGCTGAGGAAGCCACTTACTCTGCAGACCATTAACCCTTTGTCTGTCTAGAAGAAATGACTAACTCTGGTATGTCTTACACATGAGCTTAACTGCTTCACCTTCTATTTAGTTTAAATCTGACTTTCACCTTTTTTTTATCACCTTGTTACATGCAAGCCTCAATAATATCTGGGGAGGGGCAGCTTCTTACTTTCTCCAACAATCCATCTGCCTGTCCTGCAGGAGAAGTAGGAAATGGATTAGTGCCCCTCTCCTCTACCAAATCATAGCAGTCATTATATGTAAATCAATGTTTATGCTTTCTAGTCTGAGAACAGTCTATAGTATGTGTTGCCAGTTCCCTGTTTCTATTACTCTATGCTGCCAACAGGCAAGGAACAGCAAAGGAAAATGCTGGATACCCTACTTGTATAACATAAACACTTCTTAAAACAATTACAATAAAATAATCTAAGTGCTTAGACTGAGAAGCATATTTTGTAAGCAAATAGACTATCCAGTCTCTTCTTTGACAAATGGGTGCTAAACCACCTTCCCCCTGCCTTTAATATTGTCACATGCCTGAAGGGTAATTCTGATAAGATATATATAAGTTATGTTATTTAGATCTCAGACAGAAACATCTTCCATCAGACCCTTTACAACAAAGGGAAGGCAGGTTACTTCTGTAGCATATGGAGCAATTCACTATTTTACATTTCAAAGCATGCTAACTAGTTACATGTACCAGAGGCAGTCATTTTGCCTAGCACAATAATTCAGTCAAAGTTGCTCAAAAATAACTGCAACTCCCAAGCTACCTGCAGTGATCAGTATTGCACCTGAGGTTGTTTTTTCAATGACCTGTCTCAGTGTGTCTCTTTCCCTTAAGTAGATGCTGCACTATAAACAATTAAGTCTAAAAGTCAGCCTTTTGCTATAAATTGGTTGAAGGCCCAGTCACACTGATACTGCAACTAAAACTGATGGCTGTAGTTGTCTTCTTGGCTTGTCTTTGCAATAAATTGTGTGCTTTGATACTCTGATACTCTCACAGTAACATTCTACCTCATCCATTAGCTGATGCTTCTAGAAAGAGCTATAGTTTTATCTCATCAAGTAGTAACACTTCTTAGCTGAGCTGCACTAAAATATGTCTCAACGTTTGTTAATGTTAGTCTCACATTTTCACTTGCAGAATTACATTTTTCCAAGTACCCAAACAACTTGGACACTTTTTTATTGCTACAAGATGGCAAGGACAATTTGTCACAGAGTCTAAAGAACCCTTCCAGTATGCAAGGGGGTTAGGCTCAAGGCCCAGTTACATTTGTACTGATTGCACTCTTGATGAAAACTCTAAGTGAATTTGTAATGATACAATGTATCCCTGCATATCTCTAAGACTACTTTATATGTGAACTCTACAGTTTTCTACCAATTATTTACACTATCTGTGCCTCTGCCTGTAGGAAATTATCTGTTCTAATTATGCAATGCCTTGTTTTGGTTGATTTATAGAATAACCTGTATATTGGCCAAGCTGATGCAGTAAAGTAAATAGATTAGGAGCATACCATTCAGATTAGAACAAATAGATTACTATATCATCAGCAAACAAGAATGTAGAAGGACATGCTGTATTCAACATCATAATTAATAAACCCATGCATTTCTGAAATTTTCAGAGCCGACACAAATGATAACATATGCAAACTGCAAAGGGGAGAACAAGTATGCATTTTACCATTCAAAAAAACTAAAAACTGAAAACAAACCTTCATGGACTCTAATAACAAGACACTCACAGTTTAAATACTTCACAACACAGAATACATCAGAAAAAAGAACTAACTAGTCAGTATTACCCAATTGTTCTCATTGCTGAGGCCAAATGTATGTATAGTAATTTAATGTTATGAATTCAACTTCTTTCTTCAAAATAATATTTTCTATGTTATTTCCATCTCTGAAATGTTCAACAGCAGTATTTTCAAACCTTTTATGTTTAATATCATTTATATGTACCTGGAGATATGTTTTACATTTTTTTTTTTGTTTCTCCATTATAATGTACATTGTAAAAACATTTGATAACATACATCACACTTTAAGTATTACAAGCATATAGACCCTTGCACTGAAATCTCATTTTTTTAGATATAATAATTCTGGTTATACACAACGCAGGTCCTACAGAAAAAGTTTTCGGTGTCTCCATTTTCATCCCTGTAACACCTTTATCATACTTAAATATGCACAGTCATTCCCATTAGATTTTTTTCTGTTTTGTATGAAACCATCAAACCAAATCCATAATGTAAAAGAATCCAATTTTTTTTGACTAATGTCATTAAGATCATAGGAATATGTATGCAGTGTAAAATAATAAAAAGTAAGTAATTTTTTCTTTACATTATATTTCTTTTTCTACTATTGCATTCATTAACAAGTAAATATTAAAGTTCTTTCCTATACTTGTAACTAGCCTCCAAATATGTTTTTTTTTTTTCAATTCAAGGGAATAATCCCTACTTAATAATAGGTCAACCATATATTTCTCAACTGTTATAAAATCATTCTATTTGCTGCATGCTTTTCTGGCTATAATAAGAAGGTAAGGACAGCAAATAAGCCTTTTTTTTACTCAGTGCTAATGGTCACAGAAGTCCAAAATATACCTCACTTACTTACCCTCTCTCTGAAGTCTACTAATATGATTCAGCTGACACCCAAGTCTTAAACAAGTTAAATTTGATCCTGTCATATACTTTTTCAACATCTAGACATTGATGGAGAAGTATATAGAATGTCAGAAGGAGTTGCATTGTGTCTTTGTGGACTCAGAGAAAGCATATAACAGGGTGTATAGAGAGGAGTTGTGGTATTGTATGAGGAAGTTGGGAGTGGCAGAGAAGGATTTGAGAGTGGTAGACAATATGTATGAGGGTAGTGTGGCAGTGGTGATGTCTGCAGTGGGAGTGATGGATACGTTTAAGATGAAGGTGGAAATACATCAAGGATCAGCTCTGAGCCCTTTCTTATTTGCAATGGTGATGGACAAGTTGCCAGATGAGATCATACAGAAGTCTCTGTGGACTATGATGTTTGCCAATGACATTGTCATCTGTAGTGACAGTAGGGAACAGGTTGAGGAGGCCCTGGAGAAGTGGATATATGCTCTAGAGAGGAGACGAATGAAGGTAAGCAGGACTAAGACAGAATATTTGTGTGTGAATGAGAGGGAGGATAGAGGAATGGTGAGGATGCAGAGAGTAGAGTTGGTAAAGGTGGATGAATTTAAATACTTGGGATCAAGAGTTCAGAGTGATGGTGAGTGTGGAAGAGAGGTGAATAATAGAGTTCAGGCAGGGTGGAGTGGGTGGAGAAGAGTGTAAGGAATGATTTGTGGCAGACGGGTACCAGTAAATGTGAAAGGGAAGGTCTACAAGAGGGTAGTGAGACCAATTATGTTATATGGGTTGAAGACAGTGGCATTGACAAAAAAGTAGGAGTCAAAGCTGGAGATGACAGCATTAAAGATGCTAAGATTTGCATTGGGTGTGATGAGGATGGACAGGATTAGGAATCAGTACATTAGAGGGTCAGCTGAGGTTGGACACTTTGGAGACAAAGCCAGAAAGGTGAGATTCCATTGCTTTGGATATGTGCTGAGGAGGGATGCTGGGTATATTGGAGAAAAGGATGCTAAGGACGGAGCTGCCAGGTAAGAGGAAAAGAGGAAAGCCTAAGATAAGGTTTGTGGATGTGGTGAGAGGACATGCGGGTGGTTGGTTTGACAGAGCAAGATGCAGAGGACAGGAAGAAATGGAAACAGATGATCCTCTGTGGCGACCCCTAATGGGAACAGCCAAAAGAAGAAGAAGAAGACTAGAGCATTACACACAAAATGGTACAGGTCTTCTTTAAACAGTGCCTGAGAATCATTGTTTTAATTATGTTGTAGAAGGTTTACTTTCTTTGAATAATCAAAACTGATCACTTTTAGCATAGTTTGCTACAAAAGGAGACCACATAAAGAAAATAGCCAAGATGGCTGCCGAAGCCCAAACCTTTGGCCAAAGCCTGCTGAAATTTGGATAACAATGGTATTCAAAGGGAGAAGATAACAACCAAAACAGAAAAATAAATGAGCAGGAAAAAAAGGAGGAACCAATGTTATTTCACTTTCACGTCACACATTCTTGAGACATATGTTTCAAAACTGATAAAAAAGAGTAACAGATATTTGAATGCTAGTATATACAACAGTTCTAGAGAGTAGAATGAGAACTCATTTTTTTCTTGATTTTTTTAGTTCAGACTCATGAAGATTCAAAATATACTAGAACTGAAATATGCAACATGTTTGGCACAGACTGCTAGGAGCCTTTACAGTATTCACTTATCCAGATAAGTTGTCTGACTTTCAGTAGATTCTGCTTGGTGATCATTAGTTTTAACTAGCCATGCCATTTCAGTATGCATATCTCTGAGTATGGCCCCTTACATTCTTGTCACTTTATTGTATTTGGACTCATTGATGAAATAATTTAATTAGGTCTAATGTACCTCCCCCTAATGTTCCTACTCATTCCTTTCAGCCCTTAAAGCTATCAGATGTTTTTCAATACCAAACAAAGCACATAAGCACACACATTTCCAAGATGTAAATATGTAAAAAGGAAATAACATCTGTGATGTGGAAAATAAGAATCACAGGAACAACATTCAAGCAGTCAAACTAAACAAACACATAAATAAATAAATAAATGAAAGTACTCCCCTTATAAAGTTATATTGTTGGGAATTGCATACAAAGAGGTACAGGTCTTCTCAGCATTGCACCTGAAAAGCGAAGTTTTAATTATGTTGTAGAAAATCTCCTTTGCTTATATAAACAAAACTGATCAATTTTAACAAAGTTAAAACAAAAGGAGGGCACTAAAGAACCATTTAGTTAACTCTGCCTAATCACTATAAACTATATTATGACTATAAAGATTCAACATCCACCTTGACCAAATAATCATTGCTTGAAAGTCCTAAAATGAAGTTAATCCTTAACAAATTAATTTTACTTACACTCCAATTCTTTCAAAACACCATCCACAAAAAAACAGAAAATGGTTCTGAGGTTGAGTATCCAGATGAGACAACTGGTATTGAGGCTGAACATCTAGATGAAACAATTAGCCTCAATAGGAGATTCCTGTCATGTTTATGAACCTTGGGTATTCCAAAATCTGACACATGGAATACGTTTCAGAATTGTGAAAAACTTGTAAAAATTACCAAATTAATGATTACCTTAAAATACATCATTAAACCAGACATAAAATAACTTCACTTTTTTTAAATATTCACTATTACTCACTACTTGACAAATATTTTTATTACTTCACAAATCAAACATTTATGTACAATGATTATTTGTTTACAATGGATGTTCATTCTTTATAGACATATATTCTCCATTATATACATTTAACATTGGTAGATAACTTATTAATTACATATGAGCAATATGTTGGCAGAAGCTAGATAGATCATTAATTCATAGTATTGACCAAGTCAGACTTTTTTGTGTGTTTAATAGCACTGTTTATAAACAAATCAGAGAAGTAACCATAAGTGCCAATGTGGCATCAAATTATGCAAACCTTGTGATGCATTTTAGATAACAGTATGTAATATTGAAATAGTTGATTTTTTTAATTGTTCATTTATTTGTTTGTTTATTTATTTAGTTATGCATGCTGTTAGTTAGTTAGTTAGTTAGTTAGTTAGTTAGTTAGTTAGTTAGTTAGTTAGTTAGTTATGCATTTATTTTTTTATGGAGAAGTGGTTTGGTAGAGTTAACTTATGTTATTAATTTATTTAAATACTGCTACAGAAGTTTTGATGTTCACTTGTTCTTTTAATATTAAGAAGGTGAACTTTAAAGGATGGCACCACCATCAAGGCTCCAATAGCCAACAATGCTTATTTGCACTTTAACTGTATGCACCTTCCAAGCTTAAACAACAACAGTGTTACAAGTCAGGATTATTTAATTTAGCATTGGACACATTAAATAATAAATTTAAATTATAGACGTATTTTGGTGACAGGAATAATAGTGACAGAATAGATTTTACCAGGCAGTATTCAACTTTCATATTAATTTATTTTTTGAACTTTGATTATGTAAATAGGGTTTTCCAAAGGAAAAAAAAAACTTAGGTATGTTGAAAGCTGTCTCAGAGATTTAAGGACTGTTGACAAACCACTTTTTTGAGTAATATGAGCTAATGATGTAAAAGTAGATACTTAAAAATGTCACATATGTGTACCATCATATTTTGTGCCCATAGAAATAAGTGTTATTCTTTTTTTTTTTTTTTTTTTTTTTTATAAACCTCTGGTTTTAATGTTGTGGTTTATTTTGCAGTCTGTACAAGATATGAAGTGCTTTATGCAGGGAAAACAAAGGGCAATTAAAAAGTAAAAAGTATGAGCACTGGTATGATATTAAGAATGAAGTCGCTGTGTTGTTTAAACACATTGCAACGTACATTTACTTTAAAAAAGTTTATTAATGATATGGCTGATCATATATCTGTTCTTATGGGGAATAACAAGGAAATGATTTTACAACACTTATAACTTTATTGATAAATTATCAATTATGCCTGCACCCCAGGTATTAATTTTAATACTCATTTTAAATCCATCTTAAAAAAAGAGTTCTAAATTGGATTAATAATTTCTATTCCCCTAACGTGATCATATTATTTGATTTGAGGTTTCTTTTTAAAGTGGAGCAATGAGCTGGTTTCATTTGTCTGATGAAGTATCACAGTAATTTGTTGTAGAGACAAAAACACTTATACTTGCTTTATTATTTTTTTTTTATTTTGCCATTGTTCATATCAGTTTTATTTTCCATGTCATGATTATTTTTAGTTGATTGTCGCTGTTTTTGCCACTAAGTTGAAATCACACATACTCAGTATAACACAGAGGTAAATAATACATTTTACAAACATAACTTACTGGATAGAATTCCCCTAGGGATTCAGGGGTTTTCTTTGTATATACTGTATATTTATATTGTACACATCATGATACCATTCTTATCTGGCATTAAGAGTTTGTTGAATTGAGCATCTGGTTTTCTCTTAGGCTAAGTTAGATAGGACATTTAAAATAGAGCATATGCATTAAAACAAACACTGCATCTCTTTTTCTGTTTGCTACTGACAGTGTTTAATATATGTGTTTGTGCCCAATACTACAGAGATCTCCAGAATGTTGGAGGAACCATAAACTGCTTAATATGCAGATTTTATGCTAATCAAGTCTCCCTGATTTGAACCACATGTCCCTGGTTTTGAACAGAAGTATCCTTTATTTCTTTTCTGGAGGTTAAATTAATAGATTTGCTGTAAGAAAACTTTTAAATTGTTTAGACTTTATAGACACTGAAAAAAGAGTTAAGTGTGCATTATAATATTTAGAGCACCAGGTAGAACTATTGGGTTAAAATATATAGAACTGTACTGAATAATAAATTGACAATTCTTATTTCAAATTACAGCAAGTACATAAATTTTCCAATAGCATAAGTTTTGTAGCTTTTGAGAGAACATAAATCACAAAATTAATATATAGTGTAAAATCAGCAATTTAAGCAGCAGCACAGTCACATACCTGCAAAATAAACATTAATATTGCACGCAGCCATGCTAATAATATTTGTCATGGAGTTCTTACAGGGTCAAAACATTTGCCAGGAGAGTACTGCATGCGAATACATTGGAAAGTATGTATAACTCTTTGGAAGAAGACAACAAGCGGAACCAGAAGTGGAACACTTACTTATCATTAAATAAAGGTTCTGACCAAGAAAATGTTAAAATGGCAGATTGTAATTTAAAGTAAGATAATATTTATATTTACATTGATTCATGAGATGTGGATACAGTCAATAAAGAGAGCACTTTTTTTTTTTTTTAACTGTTGAAGAAGTGCTAACAGTAATTCCAAATGACATGCGTCTCAAGCATTTCTTCCCAGGCCTCTGCTGAAAATTGGCTTTGTTCCAAGTTGGACTTTCCTGGTAAACAAATGTTGAATAAAATAAATAAATAAATGCTACATTATGTTTATTAGTGGATGCAAACAGGATATTTTGGCAGATAAAGCTAAATGAATAACATTGCAAATTATATACATTTAGTAAATGATTAGGATTGCACAAGGAATAGTGTAAAGGCTATCTAATGCTCTCTTAGTATAGGGTCAGAATCAAGAAAAAAATAAATAAAAACAAATGCAGTATCTGAACAAATTAAACAGAATAACTTCAAGCAAAATAAGAAGAAATGTAAAATAAGACTCAATGATCACATTTTAATCACATTTTCAATACTACTGGAATTAAGCCTGAAACTGATAAAGTAAGAACAACTGTGCATTTAGTAAATCTAAAGGGCAAGCAGGCATTTTTAATATTTCTTGAAATTATATAGTATCATGCAAAATAAAAAAAACACTGCACACAATATCTTAAAATGCTTCTAAAAAGTTGCTGCAGCATGATGCAGTATGCAAATGGAGCTGTGGACAGAAAAATTGTTTTAAAATGCCCAAAAATCTGGTTGTATAAACACTCATTTTACAAACAGTCTAATTTTGCTGCAAACAAGGTCCAGACAGAACAGTATAACAGCTGTGATCTCACAAGAACATATATACCAGGTGCTTGTGAATCAAGAACATTTACAAATTCACAAAGGATATATAAAGGAGTTTATTTTTATTTTTATTTTTTTAATTGTAAACATTCCATAACTGCTTGAAGATTGCATTTAGAAAATCTGTACATGGCACCTCTGCAATTGCAGAAGATGCAACTTAAACCATATAAGTATGATGTAAAACTAAAGAAGTATGATTTAAAAGTGAAATACAAATCAGATAAGTAGCTTCACATAGCAGGTATGTTTAATATATCACGTTTGTCAGCAGAAGAATGAAAAACATTGATAGAGCAACTTAAATTTCTTTGATAGTCATAAAGAAAAGAAGTACAAAGATGTGCAGTCACTGACATAAAATGCATTTAACTCATTCAGTCCTGAAAAGCAGGAGGTTAATTAATGTCCTTGTTGCCTGAGGTCTTCTAAGCCAGGAAATTACTTGTTTCCTGATAGCTTTGCTCCATACTTTTCCATTTTACATCACATTTTGTAAGCTTTCCTATATCTAATAAACGATAAGCAGTACAAAAAAAAGTAAAATATAGGATCAAAGGAGGTTACTAGGCTAATGGCCCTATGGCCCTTACAAGCCTAGTCAAGTACAACCCCTGTCCCCAAGAATATCAAGGTATTAAGTGGAATTAAGTCAGCAGCTACTGCCCCTGTCCAAGAGGGAAACAGGTGAAACTCTCAAGGTAAGTTTGTGGTTTCCCATGGAATCATGCAATTTATACTTACATCTAATCAGCGAGGGGTTCTACTTCACCTGAATTGGACGTTTGTTCCAGAGGAGAGGTTACGTTTCTGAGACATATCTGTCTCTCCAGCAAGTCCTGTTGATGTCACATACTAGGCTGAGTTCCCTAGAGTGAATGCATCTTACACCACTTGATTTATGAATGTGCAGTATTTCCATTAGAGCAGGATCTCATATTGCTTTATATGCAAGGCAGAGGTTGCCTCTGAGTAGTCTGTAAGACACAGAGTATAGTGACAATGATTTCAGTCTGTCAACGTATGACATGTGCTGATCACCCTGAATTTTCTTTGTAAAAAACCTTTGAAATCTTTCCAGTTGCTGCAGGTGCCTGGTAAGGTACATACCAAAAGTAGCATTGTACTCAATTATTGACCTGATGACTGAGGATTACAGGGAATTTTGTTCTAGATACAATGCCCTTTCTTATGAAGTGGGCAACAGAGAAAGCCTTTCTTACCACTGTCGAGATGTGGTAGTCAAAGGAAAGGTTGCCGTCAACACATATGCCTAAATCTGTCACTGGTGATTTCATGCTTAGGGTGCTGATATTAATGTGATAATCTGCAGGGACATCACCTTGCTAAAGGGGATGGTAATGCATCTTTTTACATTGAGTTTTAACCCATTTGTCTGTAAGTCTCTTCTATAAGATGTTGACATTATTGATGTCCATGAATAGCACATCTATTTTTTTAATGTTGATCAAAATCAAGTTATTCATAATTTCACAGCCACCTTGCCAAAAATATTCCAAGAGTTCATTGTGAGCCCAAGAGATGGCCTCTATTCAACAAGGCAATTTATGTATTCTGAGTCCCTTTGGAACCCACTGGACTTTAATGCATTCCTTGAAGAAAGTGCTGTCCACCACCTGGATACTTCTATATTTTTAACTTACTCTTAAACTGCTCAATCTGTTGCAAAACAGAAGCAGAACATACCGGGTCAATATTTGTTAATTCAAAGTCACTTCAAAATGTTACTGAATTATTAAACCAAGTGACCATGGAGACACATACAACAGGTTTAAAACATTAACATTGTTAGTTTTCACAGCCTTCTCTGAGTTAGAACAAAAGCCTCCTTAATTAGTATTTGATTTGTTTGGTGCAATCATGGTGTTATTATTAATATCAGTGACAGTTTTTGTTAACTGCTGTAATAAAAGGATTAAATCAACAACAGTTTTCCAAGCATCAAATTCCTTTATGTCAACTGAGTTAAACATACTCAATTTGCTATCCATGGCACTATATAGGGATTGATTTGTAATGTAATAATCTTACTAATTAAGCTATTGCAGGGAATGCTATTAAATACCTTCACCTGGTCCATGTATGCCATATGGACCATGTCAACAGCTTGCATTACTCTGTCAAAGAAGTTAAACAAATTCATCAGTCAGGATGTACCCTTGACAAAGCCAAACTACTGTGAGTCAAGCGAGATGAGATTTTTAATGTTGCAGTTTATCAGGTCAAAAGGAATATATGTCTTTGCAAAAAAGACTCATCAAACTAATGGGCCTATAATTCCCAGGGTCAGTGATGAGGTCACCCTTGTGGAGTGGCATCACCAGCGATGTGCACCAACCCTGTGGGACAAAGCCAGTGGTTAAAGATCAGCTCTTCCAGGCCTTGTTTATTATGGTTTATTAAACAGAGAGGCATATTATCAGGTCCTGTTGATGAAGTATTTTTTTTAGTTTTGAATGGCACTTTCAAAAGATATTCTTTAGTGACAATGAGGGAGTCTGAGATCAACAAGGATAGGCGGGCTTTTGATAATAGTCTCCTGGGTAAGGTTTGCACTGAATTTGTTTGTTACTGTATTGCCAAACTATGATGCCATTCTGGATAAGTTTGGAGAAATTTGGGGTGTTATTTCTTAGTTTCCTCAAGTAACTAAAGAAGAACTCGTAATTGCCCTTAGCTTCAGACGCTAACCTAAGTTCACGAGCTGCCTCCTTATACCTGTTGTTATTCTTCATGTTATCTGTCAATTTCCTGATGTTATCCTTGATTTGTGAGTCTTTTGATCTACAGTATACTCTATAAATCCGTATTCAGTTCATTGAAGAGTTTTCTTTTATTATAGGGAATTTTGCTTATTGAACCAACACTTAGTGATTACTGAATATATGTTTGAAACTCTTGAAATCTCTCCCAGAAAACATTAGAAATAACCACTCTCATCTATTTAAAAACATCATAAAAACACACTCAGCAAAAAAAAAATGGTCCTGCACTTCATTACTAATCCCCTTTCTTATGCTAATCATTTCCCATCTACATATTAAAATCCCCTTGAAATTGTACCTATTAACAAAACCATCCTGCTCTTGTAACATTTGCATTACTAAGTCCCCATCTTATCCTAATCATTTCCATCTGTGTATTACAAACCCCTTGAAATCATACCTATTGACAAAACAATCACAATCTTATACCAACACCATTACTAAGTCTGCTCCCTATGTACCCAAATCAAATAAACATCATAAGATCCTCACACGTTTTCACCTTTTTACACATCTCAAGTGAATATCTACTTGAATAAAATTTTCATATGCCTCATTTGCTGTATATGTATTAACAATTAAATGTGTCTTTTTATACCTAAACTATAAAACAAACCTGAATGTTATTTAGATATGCGTGACTTTAGCATGCTGTAAATACTATGCAGTGTACTTAACAGGGTGATTAACTGTTAAATTATATATAAATCAGTGTTATTTAGTATATCTGATTGTTATTTCATGCTAATTGCCTCTTAAAAAGTATGCACTGCAGAACATTTCTCCCTGAGCCTCCACTAAAAATAAAGCTTTGCATCTGGTTTGATCTGGTTGTAATGGCTTGTTCTTATAAATTTATCTAAGTGGGGATATAATTACATCATCAAGTTGGTCAGTGTGCCCATGTCAAAGATTATGGTATTATAAGGCAATTTTGACACATTATCATAGAAGCTGATAAGGATTATTCTTTTGAAATCCTTGAATTCTGAGAAATTTGTTACTGTTGGTTGATATGTTTTAAAGGGGAAGGTCAGTAGTCCATGACCTGTGTTGACTGTGAACAAAGTTACCAAACATATAGTACAAAAATAACTATGCTGATAAGGCCCAAATCCATAATAGCATCCTCTAGTTTATTTCTTAGCAATTATGTAAATGGGGTTTCTAGAAAGAATCTAAGATATTTTGTGAATATCCTACATTTGAGGTTTTTGATGTGCCAATTAATTGCTTGGTAGTCGATGTCTCACAAAATAATTGAGTTCATGTTTGCAAGAAATTCATGAAGTAGATTTAGAAGCTTTCACAAAAAAGCACAAAAAGTGTAAAAAGTTGCAATAAACTGCAAAATAAATAATACAAGACTGCCGATAATAAACTGACAAAACCATAATCATCATTCTGATGAAATTTTGAGCCTAGTATATTTTGTAAGATGAAAAGCTTACTGTTATGAATGTTTTGTCAGTTTATTAGATTTTTTTACATTTACAAATCTCACAAGACTATCAGAAGAAATAGAGGGTGTCCTGCTGTGGCCAACAAACTGATAGTTAGTCTTGTTTGGTGTGATCTGGAGCATAAAGAGTTGCATTTGTGATCCTCTAGAACTCTGTCTTCATGGATATGTTTTTTTTAACAAATATGGAGGCATTATGGAAGTTGCTGTCAGACTGGATCTCATGATAAATGCAAAATCAAGGTATGGAAGGAGTGCTTTCCGATCATTTAAAGCAAGTTACTGTAATTACAAAGACATGGATGCACTCCAAATATAGGAGAGCTTCAAAGTCAGGAATGTTGTTTTGTTCTTGTTTTGGATTTGCTATGTCACTTACATTGGGATGTTCATCAACTGGACCTTGCCTACAGAAGACATTATAAGGCAGCAAAATATTTGTCTGGTATCCTGAAGCTTTGTAAAAGAAGGTACAGGCCATTCTTGGCAAAGTACGTAGGGGTATTAATTATATCAGCCTATGCTGACACAAAGTGGAACTCTGTGGTGGGGCACTAACGATTTAGTCAATTATAGAAGCCAATTATATTTTCCTTGCATGTAGGCATAATTCTTAGGGAAGAAAGTATTCTGCTCAGGTCTTGCTTGCATCTGTGACATGCAGCGAGAGTTCTACCATATCTATGTAGATTTCCATCAGACTCCCGTGTGCCACATTGTTCACCCCCACCCCCCCCCACCCCCACATGGATCAGCACCACGATACAGTCATATGTGATAAATGACAAGAACTCAGTGGCCACTGAGACATGAAAAATCTCAAACCAACCAAGTTCTATGCGCGGGGGAGATGCACGGTCCAAACCAAATGCCACAAAACAACCAAGTAGACCAGCAAGAGCAAAAGTGGAGGTAAAAAGTAATCCTTTATTGAATACAGACCGGTTTCAGCAAGTGTTGCCTTCTTCAGTGTGGGACAAAAAAGGCAACACTTGCAGAAACCGGTCTGTATTCAATAAAGGATTACTTTTTACCTCCACTTTTGCTCTTGCTGGTCTTTGTTTTGTGACATGAAAAATCTCAGCCTGTCAAAGACAACTCACCATCACCCTGCCTTTGTCCAGCCTAATTGTTGTGGATTCTTTGTGACTGACTATGGAGAAACCAATCACAAAGACATTATTCTTTGTAGATTCATGTGATGTAACAGATTAAATTGCCAGTGACTTATTTTTGAATGTGAGCCACAAGTTGATGAGGTGTTTGATTTTTGCAGTCACCTAGTAACTAGGGGGACCTGGAGTCTTCAGCAGGTATTTTATTACATCTTCAGTCTAAGACATTTTAGTATGGGTTGGAGCAGGGTCTCCTTGGAGTATGTCATTCTCATAGTCGGTGTTTATTTTTTAGAGTGAGATCTCCATATTAGTTAGATACTTCAATCTGTAACAAACAGAATGAGTTGAATATAGTAAAGGTTCATTATCTGTGAGCATTAGCCAGTCACTAAACTTTCTACTGATTATGAGTCCTATGAGGCTGACAAAAATAAGCAGGTAGTTCTTCTATCTTAGTGCAGAGATTGGAAAGTTATTTTAATGGAAAAATTGTTTAATATTTCTAATGTTTGCTTAAAGGGTATCACTTAATTGTATCTATTTTATGTATTTATTTTACATTTGTTGAACGGGTTTGTCCAATTGAGCTAAGTAGCCCTTTTTCAGTGGAGGCAAGGGGAAAAAGCTACACGTGTTCTACAGATTATCATTTACAAAAATAAGTAAACAATCAACAACTGGTTTACAGAAAATATTCAAAGCAACATACACATGAAAAATAAGGATTTACTACAGTAAACTAATCATTATGTTTGTCAGATTTAGCATCCTACATTATTCAGAAAGACTAACAATAGTTTTGTCACCAGACATAAAATCTTACATTATGCAGATAAGAATGTATGTATGTATGTAATGCGCTTAAGATAGAGAAGTTAATGTGAGAGAAGATCTAGAAAGTTAAGAAATGTTACACACGTTGGTAAGTTGGAAGCAGCTAGAGGTGTGCAGTTAAGGTTTATAAGCTATTTAAGGGGGGGGGGTACAGAAGCAGGTCCATCAGCTAAGCAGGTATTCTTTATTGGCTAGCTTGAATTGACTAAGTGGTTTGGGTGACCTGATCTCTAGTGGGAGTTTGTTCCAGGCCTTGGAAGGATTATAGCTATAGAGAATAAATCCTTTCTTAGTTTTAGGTTTGTAGATTTGTAGCAGATCTAGGTTACAGCTCCGGTGGGATCTAGCAGGTGAATAGTGGGAGATGACAGATGATAGGGTAGGACAGGAAGAAGGCTGATAAAGGATAGAGTGGATGATCTGGAGTTGAGGGAGAAGTAGCTGGTAAGGTAGTACTATACTAGGCAGTTAAGGTGTTTGAGTGAGAGACACTGATGTGACTTGTAAGTCTGATGGGCTGCAAATTTGGCTATCTTGTTGTAGGTAGATTCAAGTTTGGCAAGGAGTGTGGAATTGAGGCAAGTAAGAATTTGAGAGCCATATAATACACTGGGTAGGAGGTAGACATAAAAGAGAGTTACTTTAGCGTTACTGGTGAGAAACCTTTTGTTGCGGTAGATAGAGGAGCCCTAGTTTCTGATGAGTTTTCTTGATAGAGTTGTTAATGTGTTGATCGAATTTAAGTTTGATGTCAATGATGACACTAAGGAGTTCAGTGCTGGTTTCCACCTCAATGTGTGTGTTATTGAGGGACAGGATTGTGAAAGTGGATTTAATGTGGTTGTAGTTTTTAGAAGGAAAAGCAGTAGCTTAGCTTTTATGGGTTAAGGATAAGTTGGTTATCAGAGAGCCAGTTTTCTATTGAGTTAAAGGAAGTCTGTGTTGTAGAGATGAGTTCAGTGGGAGAGTCAGCAATAGTGATGACAGTAGAGTCATCAGCGTATTGGACCAGTGATGACTAAGGACAGGACGAATGAAGATTAGTGAAGATGTTGAAAAGTTGTGGGCCAAGGATGGAAGCCTGAGGGACACCCAATTTTACTGGGAGAGGAGGGTAGAGTGCATATTGTCTCTTCACTGCTTGAAATCTGTCAGTGAGGTAGCTGGAAAAACATGCAACAGTAGCAGGGGACAAGTTAAGGTTGGTTAGTTTGTGCAGAAGGAGAGGGTAAGAGAAAGTGTTGAAAGCTTTAGAGAGATCTAAGAATAGGCAGGAGGCAAGTTTGTTGTTATCTCTGGCAAGGGATATAGTATTAAGGAATGATAGTAAGGCAGTAGTAGTACTATGCTTTGATCTAAAGCCATGTTGAGCAGGTGTGAGCAGATGTTCAGAGAGTAGGTAGTGCATAACTTGTTTATGTATGCATTTCTAGAACTTTAGAGAGAGGAGAGAGGATGGCAAATGGTCTAAAATTAGTGATGTCTGAGGAGTTACCTCCTTCATGTATTGGTAGAATGAAGAATTGTTTCCATATGGAAGGGACTTTGGACTTTGAAATTGAGCGGTTCAATAAGATAAATACAGGGAGAGCAAGAGAGTCAGCAGCTAACTGAAGGAAAAGGGAAGGAATATTGTCAGTAGAAGCTGAGCAATGTTTGAGTCTAGACAGTAGGTATTTGATGTAGCTAGTGGGTACAGGTTTGAGGAAAACAGAATTTGATGAGAGTATAGTGGGATTTGATAGAGAGTGGTTTGAAATATTATCAAAGGTAGATGAGTTGGCACTGGGGTTAAATACTTTGGATATAGAGTCAATGAAATATGTGTTGAAGTTGGAGGCAGTATCTTTGGGACTCTTATCAGGACAAGGATTGGGGGAGCAGTGACCACCAGGATGTAGTATGTGATTTAATGAGTTCCAAAATGTTGGGGGTTTAAATTTCAAGGCTGAGGATGGATTATAGTAGAAGTCTCTTTTATCTTTATTAATAGACCTTTTGGTCTGATTTCTAAGCTCTTTGTATTTTAGCAAGTTTGTAGGGAGCTTTATTTTGGTCCATATTTTCCATGCTTTATCTCAAATTTTCTTTAGGATGCTGGTGGAATTTGATAGCCATGGAGATATATTTGATTTAATACAGACTGTGTGAAGTGGGGGCAAGTGAATCAAGAATACTGAGAAAGGTGGAGTTAGAAGACAGCACAACATCGTCAAGGGGGAGTTAGGTAAGGAAATTCCAGTTAACTTTAGAGAGAAGAGATTTAAAGGTGTCTGGGTAGAAGTTAGTAAGCTTGTGGCATGTGATAAATCTATGCTGTTTAGTAAATGGAGGGACATATCTAAGTACTTTTATTGGGAAGTGATCATTTAGTGTGTTGGGAAGGGTTTCAGGATTGTGACATTTAGAGGGATGAGAGACTAGAATTCAGTTGATAAGGGTGCTGTGTGTATGGGAGTTGTTGGTATGGGTGGCATTAGTGATAAGTTGAGTAAAGCCGTACAAGTTAATGTGTAAGGAAGAATTTGGGGTACAGAGAGTTAACCAATTAATATTGACATCACCAAGAATACTGATTTTATTAGGAATATGTTGAGAGAATTATGAAAGTATATTTTCCAGCAGGGTAAGTTATCCCCCGGGTGACTGTAGATTGCTACTATTGTGATGGTGGTATGGATGTTAAGTACAAGGTTGGCTGTCAGTATTTTAGCAGGGGAAAAGGATGGGATAGTTTTATTAGGAGTTGTCAGAGTAAGGTGGCTAGAGTAAACAACAGAAACTCCACCATTCTTTTTCTTTTGGTGGTCAAGGTGCAGTGTACTATAGCCAGGAGGGAGAAAGTCTTTGTCATGGTGTTGGGGTTTTAGCCACATTTCTGTTAGGGTGATGACATCAGGGGTGTGGCTTGAGATCCAAGCATGAAGTTCACTAACCTTGTTTAATATACTTCTAGTGTTTATTGAGTAAAAGGAAGTTTGTTTGTTTGGGGGGAGGGGCAGAGGCATATAGGTTAGTGGAACTGTAGTCATAGGTGGAGTTGTGTTGAGTAGGGCATGGATTGGGATGAATATCTCCTGCAAGTAGAAGAAGATTAGGGTAGTAGTGGCAGTTATATTTGTATAAGTTAAAGATAAAATATTTTGTTTCATTTTTAGGGAATATGGTGTAAGTAGGGTAAATTTTGATTTTAGGAAGAGGAGTTTCAGTAGAAAAGATAGAAGTGAAAATAACAAATGAATGATAAGGAGATGAGCTATCCCTAGTATGAGGTATTGTAGGAACACTGAGAATAGGAGATAACTGGATATTACATGAGGTGAAAGTGTGATGGAGGAGTAATGGAGGTAGTACAAGAAAAAGGGTAGTGTTTGTTTGGTCTTGGATATTTGGAGTTTGTCTAATGGTTTGACTGGCTGGAATAAACTGAAGATTTCTTAAGTTGGCACCATGGTCTTGGATATTTGGAGTTTGTCTAATGGTTTGACTGGCTGGAATAAACTGAAGATTTCTTAAGTTGGCACCATCCCCACGAGCAGTGCATTGTGGCTTGCAAAGTTCAGGAAATCTAGATATGAAAATAAAATCACCACTGATTCTAAAGATAACCACAAAGCATTATATAGCTATGTCAAGAATCTCAATGGCAACACTCAGATCTGCTCTGAGTTACAGCACAATGGCACTAAATATACAGAACCAACTGATATTGCCAACATCCTGGCAGATAGGTTCAGTGCTAACTTTACCTCCCTCTCACCCCATAAAGGGCCCATCTCTATACAAGAAGAATGCAAAGTTCTTGTAATCACGGCTGCACAGGTAAAAAACGCACTCTCCAAAGCCAAGAACACAGCATCCATGGGACCTGACAACATCCCAGGCTGTGTTCTACATGAACTGCAGAATGAACTGGCATCCTACTTAAGCACTGTGTTCAATCATAGCCTCGCCACATGCTTGTATAGGCCCTAGGGTCGATAGCTTAGTACCTACCTATGAACATATGAACCTATGTAGCAATCAGAGCCATTAAGGGAAGTATAAAGCAGCTGTGATCTACTTTTGTAATAAGAAAAATAGAGGGACTACATACATTTTTTTGGAAAAGAGGAGATGTGTAGATTGGCTGTTTGTGAAATGCAAACCAGGAGTTGTTAAGAGTACTACTGACATTCTCTGTGTTACAGAAACAGAAACCAAATGGGACTGTGTGAATTACAGGCCTCAGCAGAGCTTGGCAGCACTGTGCTCGGTGCAGTATAAACAAGAAGGAAAATGGAGGGATCAATGAAAAACAGCTTGGGTTACATAGCCCAGAGACAGCAACAAGTGAACACAGAACGACCATTAATAGCTTCCAGATTGCTTACACATGGATTAAATCTGGATGTAAATGTATTATTTGGAAATATATAATTAAAACAAAAAAAATGAATTTTGCAGATGAAAAATGCTTCCATGGCAGTGTGAAACACTTAAAAAATCACTGCAACAGTGAGGTTAGTGTAAACAACATAGCAGATTAGCTTTTCAGCAAAACGGATGGAAACTGCAGTAAAACTGAAAAATATTTGTTATGCAGAATACCGTAAGCAGTGATAACTTCAGATAAGTGAAAATATTCTCCTGTTTCTCTGGTATAAAATGGACTCAAAATGATACTTTTTGTTGTCTCTCCATGCATGTACAAAAGCATGTCTCTAAATCCTATAGATAAAAACGACAAGCTCAATGAAGTAAACAGACGAGTAGATAATAAAAGATATAAGAGATAAGTCATCTACCTAGTATTGGATACATTCCTAACAGGTAATTTTACCTGGCAATGAAAAACTCAGCCATTAAATAAACCCAGTTTTTTTTTTTAATTTCTTGACTGACTAACATTGCACATTAAGCAAATGACAGGCTGGGACAACCATTAGACAGGTTTGTATGAAGGGCCTGCCTACACTAATTTTCAGTTTAATGCCATGCATCTCATTCCCAGTTCAGACATTAATGGGTGACCTAATGAGAACTAGCAAGTGCATACATGACATTATGTCAGTGATGATTCTATAAGATCGATTGTTTGCATGCTTGATATATAGACCTACACATTTATGCCAGTTTGTCAAGGCAAAGGTATATACTTCCAATTCAATTTCAGCTCTGTATCCAGAAAACTCGTACTAATACTATTTCTTAAATAGAAAATAAGGATGTCTGTCAGATGACATCCTTTCCTTTAATTATATTTGCAAGTCTGAAGCAATGCTTTGTTGAAACAGTCATGTGCCATTAACTAAAATCTGAAAAAAGGCATAGTACCTTTGTCTTGCTAAACAGGTACAGGCTGATTGCTAGTGGCAATAGCACAAATGAGATTTTTTTTATCATCCAGTCTCCTTGGTTTTTATTGTTTAGCTAGGTAATTATCTTCAGCTAGTTGCCCACATTTTGTTGAGAAATGCATCATCCAACATCCTTGCTATTTAGCTAGTTAATTTTCTTCAGATAGCTGTCCATAAACAGTTTTCAACTTACATCCATCTAAGTTCATCCAAACTCACAAAAATGAACTTTCAAATTATGCATAGTACATTTTTTAACATGTTAGAAAAATAAGAATGTCTGATCAAAAAGTTACTTCTGATAAAATAATTTCATTTTATATCTATATCTCTCTATATATATATATATATATATATATATATATATATATATGGATTCACTTTATAATCTCAAAATACTGAAATATCAAATTTCAGTACTTTGAGACTATAAAGCCGAAAAAATCAAAATACCAAAACCCCAAAAGCATGAAATTCAAAATCGCGACTTTTAAACACACCATACACCACACAAACACACATACACCTCCCTCCTCACACTACAACAAACAAAACACACACAAACACAACAACACAAATACTTAAACCTACCCTACATATAAGCAGGGGGGCAAGACTCCATGCACCCCCATATGGGGGTCTGTGCCCCCCCAAACCCCCACTACTTATATATACTAACTCTGAGGTCTCACTAAAATGACAAAGACATGAAACCCACCAATACACAATCTACATTCCCCTCGATCAAACACACATCACATACATACAAACATCACCGTTCTCAACACTTACACACTCACACTCTTACCTACATACCGTAACCTACACCTACAACTTCCCAACACACTAACATACACTAAAATCCCTACCCAAAACCCCTAAAATATAAACACTTACCTGAATCTCCAGCTATCCATTAACACAGTGCACCACCACAACCGCTGATTCAACATTTTCGGATTCAGTTATGTGGTCTTTCGCAGAAGTGGGCTTTTTCTGTTTTAGCCTCAAGATAATGAAATTCGAGATTTCAATATTTTGAGATAGTGAAGTAAACCCATATATATCTATATGTGTGTATGTATATGGGTCTACATCACATAATCGAACATCCAAATGTTCGACTTTCATATGGCTGAGATCATATGATCGAACATTTGAATGTTCGAAGATGTGAAAAAAATGAAAAGAAAAAACTAAACTGTGTTAGCAAGCCCCCCTGCACCCCCCACACCCCCTGCTATTTAAATATACCAACTCCGAGATCACACTACATTGCGGTAAAGGGAAATGTTCCCGTTCCACGCTCTATGGAGATCCCCATTCAGACCATTTGAACTTTTAAATTTTCGATCATATGGTCTTGGCCATATGAAAGTCAAGCTTTTAAAAGTTTGACCATCTGAAGGGGACCCAAATATATATATATATATATATATATATATATATATATATATATATATATATTATTTTCCAAATTATTTCTGAATGCCTGCTGAACAATACTGGTGAAATGTGAATCAAAAATTGCTGCAGCACAGAAGTATTTTGTGTAGAATGACAGTATTTTTACTGATTAAGTTATGACCACTAAATATATTGAGCCACTGTACTAGGCCCTCTTTTTGTACTCTGTATAATCTGATTGTCATTCAAATATGAAGATACTACAATCTTGCTGATATGATTGAGTAAATTGATGATTAAGCTGTATTTTGTTATTGCTCATCACGCAGACGCATAACAGTGGTGTTGCAGTACTGGTTTAACTCTCTTCAAAATATATTATTCTGTTGTAGAGTTTTTTGGAACTCAGTTGAAGTCAAATCTGTGCTGTATTTCCAAATGATGTTATAAGCACACAGACCAATAGTTATCCCAATTATTGATGAAGGTGAAACCGCAGTAGAAGTACTTGTTCATATGAAGTACACAAAATGTCCAGTTGATCATGATACGTCTACCTCCAAAATACATCTTACATTACCTCAACTGCCAATCAGATTAGGTCTGCTTCATCTGCTACATACATCTCAACCTCTTAGTACAAGATATCTAGAGAAACCCTAAAATAATGGGTGGTGAGAGATGCAAAAGTAGGGACATATTTTAAATACTGCTCTTATAAAATTAGAAAATTGCTAAAATTACACATTTTGTGTTAGCAGTTATATTTGGAAGTATATGAAGTTTGAAATTAAAATGCTTTCTATTATTTACTGGCTTCAATCATCAGTCATTTGCCAGAAAATTACAAGAATGAAGAGACCAAAGATATGAGGCAAAAATCTGGACATTCTGCACAAATGTGGACATTTGAGAGGTATGGTCTGATATAAACTGTGATGCACTTCCCCTCTGTAGAAGCAAATGCCAGACTCATACAATTAATGACACCATATTGAAATCTACATACGTATGCCATACATTCAAACACTGACTAGGAAATTGGGATTACCCAATGTTTGCAATTAAGTGATACAGAATATGGTAGAGGTTTTGTCCACTCCTCCTTGATATTACCATTATGCAATGCCTTGGTATCCTACTCCAGAGAGCAAGGTATCCTATATAACCAATGTGAGACATCTTCAATTTAGAACCCTGCTGTGCTTCTATTGTCTGCATTATATGACTTACATTTCCCAGTACTATGCCATTATGTTCCCTTAGTTTCTGATATCCTGCCATGCATAAAATAATACTGGTTGCAGCTTATAGGGCTTACAGTTGTGGAATTTTACAAAAATGAAAGCTACTTTCTCATTTGGTAATGAACTATGAGTCCTAAGCAACCTTATAAAAATCTGTAGACGTCCTAAATTAGTGAAATGACAGTACATTCATTTATCTATGTGGTACCACACCAGTGACAATCGTTAAGTGTACAATGCATTCATTTGGAAGTTGATCCTACCTGAATACAAATGTTGAAATTCACTGTAATCTTTCCCTTCCCTCCAATCAGTTTAACACTTCTGACTCTTGCCTAGCTTTGCCTTATCACACTTTTGTAAACTATAATTTGTTTGTTTTATTTGTAAGGTCACCACTAAGACACATGCAGTATCTGTCAATACAGACGTATACATATGCACATACAGGACTACAATTCCAAAATTCTAAAGATAGAGATCTCATTTTATGTACTTTCTTTAAAAGTCATTCATGCATTCATTCATTCATTCATTGGTTGATTAGATGATGCCATACTTTCTGTTAAATATGGGATTTTAATGTCTGGGTTACAGGATTATGAAGACTGCAACACTGTTACAATCGTCCTTTCCTCATGAAGCAGTGATGTCATAGAAATTATACAGAGGACTGAATTCTTTGTAGCTCACAGGATGTAAGAAAAATGTTTGATATTCTTTGCATCAGATACAGTACTTCACCCTTATAAGAAGGTGCAAGTAAAAAATGCTTCACTTAACAGGATTTCTTAATAATTTAAATATGTGTAGTTGAAATGTGCAGAACACTTATATAATCTTAGGGCTTTCCTCCTTTGATCTTTTGTAAATTAGTTGTATACAGTACTTTTAACCAGTTAGCAAAATATGATAAATAAAAAAACAATGGTAAAATCATTTTTAACTAAATCATTGCTGCTGGTATATTAAATTGCCCATGTCATTCTCTGCAGATAAACACTTAATAATTTAGTATGTAGTAGTTTATGCACACCAGGCAAATTAAATTTGTATTTAGTCCTGCAATTAACAAGGTATCATGTTGTCAAAAGTGCTCATTAATAGTGGTTGTTAGAGTAAGCTATTGCTGACTCAAGGGATATTTGTCATACAAAGAATGGGATGAGTTTTTAAATTATCAAACTTACAGTGACCAGAAAGATTATTTTGTATTATATGCACAGATATCAGGGAAATGACAGAGTAGAGATCATTTTTTCCTCAAAGCATCTGAATATTTAAAGAAATGACTGTATGTTATACAGTTCATTTCAAGATAATACCATGATATGCAAGTTAAAAAGTTCTTAATTGTTCATTTACATTGAATTTTCTTCTTGTTCATTGTGCATGCCCTGATATACATTTAGGGTGAATTACTCATTTTGAATAGAATGTTACTAGCTAGCGTCTCTGTTATATTAAATTGAATTGATACAACAGTCCTGCTGTGCTATAATTTAACCCTAGTTATAGCCTGAATGCATTCGACTTGACATTTACTGTGAACACTGGTTATCAGTTCATTCTAAAATGGCGAAAAAGGATAAGGTAAATAAACTGCAAAATGTAAAGCAAAGTAAATTTTTGACTTTAGGTCATGTTAACTCTTATGATTAAAATGAAAAGAAAGTATTAGTGCATCTGTTATATAGGTGATTATATAGATATGCCCCAGGATTTAATAAAATCCATGTAGGCACAGTGTAGAGCCTTCAATGAATGTATCCATGTACATGGCCACAGGTTCCTTTTGCATATTAATGATGGCAAACTGCCAAGGGAAAGCTGAGGAACATGGATATTGAAACAGTGTAGGGGGAGGTGTAGTGGCCAATTGTGGCTGCAGATGAGTCTGAGGCTCCCTGAAATGGTCCCCACCACTGTAGTTATGCTGTGAAGTGCATCAAATATGTAATATGTCATTTCAGTGATGTTTTATGTGTCCCCTGCTTTTTTAAATATATATATTTTTACTGCATGTTTGTGCGGTGCAGCATGGAGCTCAGCAATGCCAAGCTGTGCTCAGATATAGACAGCTGACACCTGCCAGGCATCTAAAAATAGGAGCTGGATGTAATTAATAATCATAATTGCATTTATTTATATTTTTCAAATATTTTTTTAATTGCTGTTTGGGTGGCACGAAGCACAACAAAGGCGAATGGAGCTAATACATACTTAGGTGACACCTGGCAGACATCTAAAAATAGAAACTAAATGTAATTAATTATTTATTTAAAGTATAGTTTACACTTGTTTATGCATGTTTGAATGATGCAATGCCCAGCAAATCTTACACATAGCTCAGTAGTATATGTGAAGGTATACCAGTTTTCATAACATCCAGGTAACTAAATGGGTAAGTTACAGCTATATGTGTAGTACGTTCTGGGTTCGAATACATAGCAGGCAGAACATGTCTGTAATGTGCTGACCTATTTTTCTAAAGTGTAATAATAAAACTGTAAAATATGGCACTGCTGTGCTCTGCTGAGCTCTTCTCAATCATGCTAAGCAGCACACAAACTTAACAGCTTTTTCTTCAACCACGGCTGTGTGAGTTCTCGTGCTGCTCAGCTCCGCTTAGCTGGTTTGTGCACTACTAAGAGATACAGCACTTTTTTGAATGTTGCTCAGTGATGTGTAAGGGCATGAAAGCAGCCTATATTAAGTATAGTAGGTGGGAATTCTGCATAATCCATTGGAGTTCAATCAACTCCTTGTAAAAAAATTTATGATAAGCTACTGCAGGGCAGTTTCCAGGATTTGGAGTGTAGGGTGGAGGCATGGGACCAGTTGGCCAGAGAACTCACCAGTGTTACTGATATCCTCCACACAGGTGAGCAGTGTTGTCACCACCATCACAACCTGAAAAGGTGAAAGAGGAGAACCTTGGACACCTGGATCCATACATGCATACAAATATTTCAAGCACGGGCAATAAAATCCCTTTTAGCTGCCAATATACCATAACACTTGTTCCCATAATAAGTGTCCAAGCTGTTCTTAAAATATCTAAACTAGTTCTTGCTTTAATGTAATTTGGAAGTCTGTTCCATGCATCAGCTACTCTGTCAGAGAACCAATTAGTACACTTTTCATTCTTATAGAATCTTCTACATAGGTTATCTGATGATTCTCTAGTACTTTTGATAACCTCAAACATTCCCAGAGGTAGTCTCTAAATGCCCTATACACTTGAATAAGATCTCCTCTTAGCTATCTATAAGAGACACTGTATAAGTTCAGATATTTTAGTCTTTCATAATAATTGGCTCTGAAATTGTAGTTTATTGGCTGTTTGGGCAGTTTTTCTATCCCTTTCAACTTTCTGGTTTAAAAGCCCATGTTTTCATGGGCCTGTGCTTGTTTAAGCTCTGTGGATCCAGTTTTACCATTGTGCAGACTACAAGAGCAACAGAAAGGAGAAAGAGAGATTCAGAGGTTCTCCATTTTGATTTTTTCTGATTAACCTGCTTCCTGCACTTTATTTAAGTCATTTTTTCATTTAACTGCATTTATTTTAACTGTATTTGTTTTAATATTGCTACAGACTCAAGTGTGCTAGCTTGCATTGCATTTAAAGTGATTTTAGTACTGTTTTAACAGTTTTTTTTCTGCAAAAAACAAAAAACAAAAAATTTCTAAGCTTGTTTCCCACCGTTCCTGTTAGTAGAGTAGTCCAGATACAGACTTGCCGTATCCAGGACTGTTTTGTAAGTTTGTGTTTGAGGGAAGCCTTCCAGCTTATCAGTGGGAGTGGTAAACACTAAGTAGCCTATCTAACACAAGCAGAGTGATTTCTGGCTCTGGAATTGTAGTTTATTGACTGTTGGGCAGTTTTTCTATCCCTTTCAACTTTCTGGTTTAAATGCCCATGTTTGCATGGGTTTGTACTTGTTTATGATCCACGGATCCAGTTATGACCACTAAATATATTGAGCCACTGTACTAGGCCCTCTTTTTGTACTCTGTATAATCTGATTGTCATTCAAATATGAAGATACTACAATCTTGCTGATATGATTGAGTAAATTGATGATTAAGCTGTATTTTGTTATTGCTCATCACGCAGACGCATAACAGTGGTGTTGCAGTACTGGTTTAACTCTCTTCAAAATATATTATTCTGTTGTAGAGTTTTTGGAACTCAGTTGAAGTCAAATCTGTGCTGTATTTCCAAATGATGTTATAAGCACACAGACCAATAGTTATCCCAATTATTGATGAAGGTGAAACCGCAGTAGAAGTACTTGTTCATATGAAGTACACAAAATGTCCAGTTGGTCATGATCGTCTACCTCCAAAATACATCTTACATTACCTCAACTGCCAATCAGATTAGGTCTGCTTCATCTGCTACATACATCTCAACCTCTTAGTACAAGATATCTAGAGAAACCCTAAAATAATGGGTGGTGAGAGATGCAAAAGTAGGGACATATTTTAAATACTGCTCTTATAAAATTAGAAAATTGCTAAAATTACACATTTTGTGTTAGCAGTTATATTTGGAAGTATATGAAGTTTGAAATTAAAATGCTTTCTATTATTTACTGGCTTCAATCATCAGTCATTTGCCAGAAAATTACAAGAATGAAGAGACCAAAGATATGAGGCAAAATCTGGACATTCTGCACAAATGTGGACATTTGAGAGGTATGGTCTGATATAAACTGTGATGCACTTCCCCTCTGTAGAAGCAAATGCCAGACTCATACAATTAATGACACCATATTGAAATCTACATACGTATGCCATACATTCAAACACTGACTAGGAAATTGGGATTACCCAATGTTTGCAATTAAGTGATACAGAATATGGTAGAGGTTTTGTCCACTCCTCCTTGATATTACCATTATGCAATGCCTTGGTATCCTACTCCAGAGAGCAAGGTATCCTATATAACCAATGTGAGACATCTTCAATTTAGAACCCTGCTGTGCTTCTATTGTCTGCATTATATGACTTACATTTCCCAGTACTATGCCATTATGTTCCCTTAGTTTCTGATATCCTGCCATGCATAAAATAATACTGGTTGCAGCTTATAGGGCTTACAGTTGTGGAATTTTACAAAAATGAAAGCTACTTTCTCATTTGGTAATGAACTATGAGTCCTAAGCAACCTTATAAAAATCTGTAGACGTCCTAAATTAGTGAAATGACAGTACATTCATTTATCTATGTGGTACCACACCAGTGACAATCGTTAAGTGTACAATGCATTCATTTGGAAGTTGATCCTACCTGAATACAAATGTTGAAATTCACTGTAATCTTTCCCTTCCCTCCAATCAGTTTAACACTTCTGACTCTTGCCTAGCTTTGCCTTATCACACTTTTGTAAACTATAATTTGTTTGTTTTATTTGTAAGGTCACCACTAAGACACATGCAGTATCTGTCAATACAGACGTATACATATGCACATACAGGACTACAATTCCAAAATTCTAAAGATAGAGATCTCATTTTATGTACTTTCTTTAAAAAAGTCATTCATGCATTCATTCATTCATTCATTGGTTGATTAGATGATGCCATACTTTCTGTTAAATATGGGATTTTAATGTCTGGGTTACAGGATTATGAAGACTGCAACACTGTTACAATCGTCCTTTCCTCATGAAGCAGTGATGTCATAGAAATTATACAGAGGACTGAATTCTTTGTAGCTCACAGGATGTAAGAAAAATGTTTGATATTCTTTGCATCAGATACAGTACTTCACCCTTATAAGAAGGTGCAAGTAAAAAATGCTTCACTTAACAGGATTTCTTAATAATTTAAATATGTGTAGTTGAAATGTGCAGAACACTTATATAATCTTAGGGCTTTCCTCCTTTGATCTTTTGTAAATTAGTTGTATACAGTACTTTTAACCAGTTAGCAAAATATGATAAATAAAAACAATGGTAAAATCATTTTTAACTAAATCATTGCTGCTGGTATATTAAATTGCCCATGTCATTCTCTGCAGATAAACACTTAATAATTTAGTATGTAGTAGTTTATGCACACCAGGCAAATTAAATTTGTATTTAGTCCTGCAATTAACAAGGTATCATGTTGTCAAAAGTGCTCATTAATAGTGGTTGTTAGAGTAAGCTATTGCTGACTCAAGGGATATTTGTCATACAAAGAATGGGATGAGTTTTTAAATTATCAAACTTACAGTGACCAGAAAGATTATTTTGTATTATATGCACAGATATCAGGGAAATGACAGAGTAGAGATCATTTTTTCCTCAAAGCATCTGAATATTTAAAGAAATGACTGTATGTTATACAGTTCATTTCAAGATAATACCATGATATGCAAGTTAAAAAAAGTTCTTAATTGTTCATTTACATTGAATTTTCTTCTTGTTCATTGTGCATGCCCTGATATACATTTAGGGTGAATTACTCATTTTGAATAGAATGTTACTAGCTAGCGTCTCTGTTATATTAAATTGAATTGATACAACAGTCCTGCTGTGCTATAATTTAACCCTAGTTATAGCCTGAATGCATTCGACTTGACATTTACTGTGAACACTGGTTATCAGTTCATTCTAAAATGGCGAAAAAGGATAAGGTAAATAAACTGCAAAATGTAAAGCAAAGTAAATTTTTGACTTTAGGTCATGTTAACTCTTATGATTAAAATGAAAAGAAAGTATTAGTGCATCTGTTATATAGGTGATTATATAGATATGCCCCAGGATTTAATAAAATCCATGTAGGCACAGTGTAGAGCCTTCGCGGAATGTATCCATGTACATGGCCACAGGTTCCTTTTGCATATTAATGATGGCAAACTGCCAAGGGAAAGCTGAGGAACATGGATATTGAAACAGTGTAGGGGGAGGTGTAGTGGCCAATTGTGGCTGCAGATGAGTCTGAGGCTCCCTGAAATGGTCCCCACCACTGTAGTTATGCTGTGAAGTGCATCAAATATGTAATATGTCATTTCAGTGATGTTTTATGTGTCCCCTGCTTTTTTAAATATATATATTTTTACTGCATGTTTGTGCGGTGCAGCATGGAGCTCAGCAATGCCAAGCTGTGCTCAGATATAGACAGCTGACACCTGCCAGGCATCTAAAAATAGGAGCTGGATGTAATTAATAATCATAATTGCATTTATTTATATTTTTCAAATATTTTTTTAATTGCTGTTTGGGTGGCACGAAGCACAACAAAGGCGAATGGAGCTAATACATACTTAGGTGACACCTGGCAGACATCTAAAAATAGAAACTAAATGTAATTAATTATTTATTTAAAGTATAGTTTACACTTGTTTATGCATGTTTGAATGATGCAATGCCCAGCAAATCTTACACATAGCTCAGTAGTATATGTGAAGGTATACCAGTTTTCATAACATCCAGGTAACTAAATGGGTAAGTTACAGCTATATGTGTAGTAATGCTCTGGGTTCGAATACATAGCAGGCAGAACATGTCTGTAATGTGCTGACCTATTTTTCTAAAGTGTAATAATAAAACTGTAAAATATGGCACTGCTGTGCTCTGCTGAGCTCTTCTCAATCATGCTAAGCAGCACACAAACTTAACAGCTTTTTCTTCAACCACGGCTGTGTGAGTTCTCGTGCTGCTCAGCTCCGCTTAGCTGGTTTGTGCACTACTAAGAGATACAGCACTTTTGAATGTTGCTCAGTGATGTGTAAGGGCATGAAAGCAGCCTATATTAAGTATAGTAGGTGGGAATTCTGCATAATCCATTGGAGTTCAATCAACTCCTTGTAAAAAAATTTATGATAAGCTACTGCAGGGCAGTTTCCAGGATTTGGAGTGTAGGGTGGAGGCATGGGACCAGTTGGCCAGAGAACTCACCAGTGTTACTGATATCCTCCACACAGGTGAGCAGTGTTGTCACCACCATCACAACCTGAAAAGGTGAAAGAGGAGAACCTTGGACACCTGGATCCATACATGCATACAAATATTTCAAGCACGGGCAATAAAATCCCTTTTAGCTGCCAATATACCATAACACTTGTTCCCATAATAAGTGTCCAAGCTGTTCTTAAAATATCTAAACTAGTTCTTGCTTTAATGTAATTTGGAAGTCTGTTCCATGCATCAGCTACTCTGTCAGAGAACCAATTAGTACACTTTTCATTCTTATAGAATCTTCTACATAGGTTATCTGATGATTCTCTAGTACTTTTTGATAACCTCAAACATTCCCAGAGGTAGTCTCTAAATGCCCTATACACTTGAATAAGATCTCCTCTTAGCTATCTATAAGAGACACTGTATAAGTTCAGATATTTTAGTCTTTCATAATAATTGGCTCTGAAATTGTAGTTTATTGGCTGTTTGGGCAGTTTTTCTATCCCTTTCAACTTTCTGGTTTAAAAGCCCATGTTTTCATGGGCCTGTGCTTGTTTAAGCTCTGTGGATCCAGTTTTACCATTGTGCAGACTACAAGAGCAACAGAAAGGAGAAAGAGAGATTCAGAGGTTCTCCATTTTGATTTTTCTGATTAACCTGCTTCCTGCACTTTATTTAAGTCATTTTTTCATTTAACTGCATTTATTTTAACTGTATTTGTTTTAATATTGCTACAGACTCAAGTGTGCTAGCTTGCATTGCATTTAAAGTGATTTTAGTACTGTTTTAACAGTTTTTTTCTGCAAAAACAAAAAACAAAAAATTTCTAAGCTTGTTTCCCACCGTTCCTGTTAGTAGAGTAGTCCAGATACAGACTTGCCGTATCCAGGACTGTTTTGTAAGTTTGTGTTTGAGGGAAGCCTTCCAGCTTATCAGTGGGAGTGGTAAACACTAAGTAGCCTATCTAACACAAGCAGAGTGATTTCTGGCTCTGGAATTGTAGTTTATTGACTGTTGGGCAGTTTTTCTATCCCTTTCAACTTTCTGGTTTAAATGCCCATGTTTGCATGGGTTTGTACTTGTTTATGATCCACGGATCCAGTTTTGGCATCCTGCATACCACAAGAGCAACAGAAAGGAGAAAGAGAGACTTTAAGTGCCTCCATTTTGATTTTTTTCTGATTAAGCTGCTTCCTGAACTTGATTTAAGTCATTTTTTTCATTTAACTGCATTTATTTTAACTGTATTTGCTTTAATATTGCTACACACTTGTGTGCTAGCTTGCACTGCATTTAAAGTGATTTTATTAATGTTTTAACTGTTTTTTCTGCAAAAAAATAAACAAAAACAAGAAAAGTTCTAAGCTTGTTTCCCACCTTTCCTGTTACTAGAGTATTCGAGATACAAATTTGCTGTATCGCGGACTGTTTTGTATGTTTCTGAGTTCACCAGACCTTTCTGTGTTGGATTGAAGCCTTCCAGCTTATCAGTGGAAATGGTAAGCACTAGGTAGCCTATCTACCACAAGAGGAGTGGTTTCTGGCTCTGAAATTGTAGTTTTTTAGCAGTTTCAGCAGTTTTTCTATCCCTTTCAACTTTCTGGTTTAAAAGCCTGTGTTTGAGTGGGTTTGCGCACCACTCGGCGCCACTAAGCTTGAGTAAACTATTACTGGTGCCAGAAAGTCTGCTCTTCAATTTTTCCCTTAGATAGTGCTAGTTCTCTTCTCTCTTGCGCTTTAATTAGCTTATTTGCCTAGCACTTCATCAGGCTTTTTGTAGCAATTATTGTAGCACACATAAGTGCTATCAGCACTAGACGTCCTATAAGGAAACAGCTGCAGTAATTAGCAATGATGAACATCCCTCCTGGTATGCCTAAAAGTCAGTTCCCTATGCTTTCTCCTATTAATCTGGTGAACTTGGGAATTCTGAGGCAGTGTAGCAACTGGCTCATGTACACAGACAACCCTCTCATCTTAACTCCCAACACTCAGAGTTGTGAAAGATGCACTTACATCTCCAAATTGGAAGCCATGCACTCTCCAGTCAAGACTGGAATAGCTTGTCAAGATGAGAAGGCCAACACCTGCACCACACCACATGGAACACATAGCCATCCAGAACACAGACCATTACAACTCTCACATAAAAACACAAACCACACATCCACCTTCCCAGAGGATCTCAATAGAAATCTACCCAAACAGCAGTGACCACCAAGGCAGAAACGCACTTGACCACCACAACACAGTACAAACCACAAGACACATACCTCACCTACACAGTGTGCCCCTCAACCTAAGCCCCTAAGGAAAAACAGCTTGCCTAATACACTGATCATAGGTTACTCAATAGAGAGGCACACTGATGTCCCGCTCACTAGGTTGAATAAGGAGAAGGTAACAGTCAGCTGTCAATCAAGTGCCAGAATCCACCACATACCCCACACACTCAGGTCACTCAACAACAAGTAAAACTATGACTCTGTCATTGTCCATGTGGGTGTGAATGACCTGAGACACACCTCAATGGACTACATGAAAAAAGACATGGTGGAGCTCTCGGATTTTGTGGCCCATGCAGGTGTGACCCTAGCCCTGAGCAGCATCCTACCATCACCCAGAATGATACTGCAGTACAAGCAGAAAATGATTGTGTTCAACAATTGGCTATGTTTCTGGTGTAATTCTACGGGGATCCAATATCTGTCTGCTTGGGATGACATGATTGATAGACCTTGATGCTTTGCCAGAGATGGCCTGCATCTGTCACTCCTGGGTTTCCAGATACTGGCTAAGACTCTTGCCACCCCTATAGTGCCTTTTTAGGTGGTGTTCCAAAGACCAAATAACCACCGTAACAGTGATAAATACATGTAATCTCAGGGTCATGCTGCTCAGCGCTAGAAGTCTTAATCTCAAGATGCACTCACTCAAAGTACTCCTAAAAAAATGGAGAACATTGACATTTGTGCTGTAATGGAGACCTAGTTTAAAACAGCTGACAGCACCCCTGTGCTACCAGACTACAACTCATTCCACACCTTTCAGTCCCAGAACATGGACTGAAGCTCCAAAGGTGATGGTGTCTCCATATTCATAAAGGATATGCACACCTCCAGACTAGTAGCCCAGCATAATGCATCTGAGATACTTAGGTATAACTAACATAACATAACTTGATATCGATCCCCAACCATGTCCCAAGACTCTCTCTCCATGTTTCTAAGCACCCTGGAAACTATTAGGGTCCAACCCAACACTCTCATACTAGGTGAGTTCAACTACTCCTCCATCAACTGGGAAAATTATACATGCACCAATATACTGACCCAATGCTTCCTGGAATTCACCAATTCCAATGTCCTACACAAGCTCATTCTTACCCTCACTAGTGGAAGCAAAATCCTTGACCTGGTTATTACTAACAAGGGCAGCCGTTGCTCTACACCAACAGTAAATTCCTCCCTGGTTAGATCCAACCACAAACTAATCACCTTGTAAATCCACATCTTACCCACACCCTCTGTAAAGGTAGCCACCATGAAAAAGTTTTCCAAAGCTGACTTTGGGTTCCTAAAAACAGTGGTGGCTAACTTCATGGCACCCATGCCAATAGAAAATAGATGCATGACTGCCAAATCATACACCAATGCACTGTACAAACATGTACATAAATGCATGGAACTAGCCATACCCAACAGAACCAAGATATTCTCCTCAATAAAGGAAGCCAGTCTGGTGGTCCCCTGTCAGTAATAAACTCTGCAACAGAAGGGAGAAATTGTTGCAGAAAAAGGTGAAGTCCCAAGAGTGGAAAAACTCCCTTATTAGCCTCAACAAAAAGTTGAGATCCCTTTCAAAACCTCTGAAGCCAGCTATGAAGGCAGAATTGCGGCAGACACTAAAAAGAAAGCTTTCAATAGTTATATCAAGAATCTCCACAGAAATACCCAGATTTGCTCTGGGTTACTGCACAATGGTACCTCCTATACTGAGCCAACAGATATTGCCAACATACTGGCTGACAAATTCAATGCCAAATATACCCCTCTCTCCCTCCCTAATGGACCAAACACAATACCAGAAAAATGCCAGGCACCCAACATCACTGCAGCACAGGTTAAGGTTGCATTGTCCAAGGCCAAGAAAACAGCTTCCATGGGACCCAACAATATCCCTGGCTGTGTTCTATATGAACTACAAAGTGAACTGACACCACATCTGTGTGCTCTGTTCACTCACAGCCTCAGCTCAGGCTTTGTCCCTACTGAATAGCACACTGCTACAGTAATTTCTCTCCATAAAGGGGGAGGGACTACAGACCCTGGGAATCATCACCCCATTAGCCTGAAGAGGCTGATATATAAGGCTAGGGAGTGCATCATCATGGACCTAATTATCATGGATATAAGGAATTTCCAAACTCTAGATCAAAATGCAATTTGGTTTTGTGAAGGTTAGAGCATGCCTGCTCAATCTGGTTGACTTCTTTGAGACAGTCTCCAGAGCTGTGGATGAGGGTAAGGCAGTTAATACAGCTTACATCAATCTGGCCAATGTCTTTGATACCATTTCTCACTCAGGAATCATTGATAAACTCAACAAACTAGGCATCAACCCCTACATCACTAGGTGGGTTGCAAACTGCCTCACAGATAGAACCCACAGTGTGAAAGTAGCAGAATCCAAGCCAGACTGCCAACCAGCCATGAGTGGAGTCCCACAGGGTCCAGTCCTGGGTCCTCTCCTGTTTGGCATCTACTTCTCAGAAGTCCAGGCCAAGATGGAGGGACTCTGGCTGACCAAGTATGCAGACAACTGCAGGTTGGGAACCATTATTAACTCCTCAAGTGACGCAGACATCCTACAGAAAGGCCTCATTGAGACTAATGACTGGTGTTGAAACCATGGCCTTAAGCTTAATGCCAGAAAATGCATCATCATCCCCTTTGGTAAAAACTCAGTTCCCCACTAATTAACACATTGATGGGAGCCCAATGAACACTGAAGGCATTATAAGAGATCTGGGGACACGGTTTAAGAGCAACCTCTCCTTCAAACAACATATTGCCACTGTGGTCAGAAAGACCTTCTATGTGGCACATCTCATTACCAAGGGTTTTGCATCCGGGAAGAAAGAGGTCATCATCTCTCTCTACTTTTCCCTCATTAGACTAATCATTGAGCATAATACTCCATTTGGCATGTACCTCACTAGACACCTGCAACAGCTGGAGAGTCCACAAAAGTACCTCATGAAGAGGATCCTAGGTGTGAAACACATGTCCTACGTGGACAGACTCAAAAATCTCCAGCTATTCCCTGTCTCATATCATCTTCTAAGAGGCGGTCTCTGCTTGACTTACAAAGCCATGTCTGACCCAGCCCTCTTAGAAATGCTACATCTAAAGAAATCCCAATCCTTCCACACCACACTCTCCAGAGACCTCATCCTCTTTACCACAATCAACAGAACATTCGGGAGGGACAAGTTCATAACCCAGAGACTGCCCATGCTCTGGAACAGACTTCCCATACATGTCAAGCAGAGCACCTCACTGGCCCTCTTCTAGAGAAATCTTGATGAGTGAATGGGAAATAGAAAGTTCACCCTGGGGGTCACTCCAGTGGCTCTACTTGATAGAGGCACTGGGATCTAACATTGGGTGGCACAATGCCATAGTACTTCTATGGGCGAGGCTTGTAAAGGCTCCAGGGCCATTAGCCTAGTACACACCTATGAACCTATGAACTTAAATTTTCACATCCATGGATGCCCTTGGTATATTTCCACTGTACTCTTTCCAGTTTACTCATGCTTGTTTTCTTATAGGGTTTCCATATTGTTATTCCATACTCAACTTTGGGTCTAATGTAACTAACAATCTTTTTATACAACCTATAGTTCTATAACTATCATTAACCAATTAGTTGATATGATTAGAAAAACTCATAGCTGAATCTACCCATATACCGAGGTCCTTAAACAAGTCCACAGTTTCAATCACTGCGTGCTGTATTAAATATTCACCTTTCAATTTATGTCTTCCAAATCTCATATGCTTAGTTTTTGATGTATTTATCTGCATATTATTCTCCTGTGCCCAAATGGTCAATTTAGTCAAGTTATTTTGCAGACATACCTTATCTTTAACATTTGTAATCAGTTTTCCCAATTTCAGGTCATCTGCATATAGACAGTAGAACACTTCAGATGAAAAAGTTAGGTCTGAAAGATATAATCTAAACAAGTAAGGGCCTAGGACAGAGCCATGTGTGACACCTTAACTGTAACCAAGGATTTCACCTGTCCAGTTGCTGTGTGATACTTGCCATGTCCTATTTGTAAGCCATGCAGTTATCCATCTTATCAAGGGTACATCGATACCTAGTTGTACTAGTTTATTTAACAGTGTTTTGTGTATGACCTTGTCAAATGCTGAAGTTAAATTTATATAAATTACATCACAGCACAACTTTTCATTCATAGCTGTTATTATATTGTTATAGAACATGTTACAGATGGGTCCAAGAAGCGAGGGCAGGGAATGCCCCACAAGTATGTAAGTATGTGTTTTACTGTCATAACAAAATGCAAACTGAATGTCTGCAAAACTGGTAGGTATAATGATGTGCTTCTCTCCCAACAGCTGCAGCTGTGAGTGCTCACAATGTCAAATCCCATGCCGAGTACCTGGCCAGGTTGTGGCATTAGTTTGGTGAGTATAGCTGTATCATGCCAACTGTAATGCAGTAAGCAACAAAGAGTAAAGAATTAACTGCAATAAAGTATATTCAATAAAGTCTGCAGTGCAATAAATGTGGAATTAGAGCTGTAGTGCAATAAATTAATTATAACAACTGCAGTTTAATAAAAACAAGAAACAATGCAAATAGCAAGGAAAATGGTACACATCAGAATTGTCTTGCCATAACCATTGCAGTAGAGGAGTATGCATTGAATCTGTAAGGTAAGGTTGCTGCCATCAAGTATAATACCGTAATAGCTGTAAAATGCAAATCTTTTTTTTTTATTTTTATTTTTTTATTATTTCAAATAAGATGTCTTAAGAAACATTACATGAAATATAGATAAATAACATATCTACAATTCTAAAACATTACTAACTTCAAACTATTATATACTATTTACATTGGTGTCTATGCAAATAGCATTGAAATTCTATATTATATAAAGTTAGAAACATAGGATGATATATCTTCGTCGATCTTTTTGAGTATTTCCAGTACTTTCATCCAAGAGTAATAGTATGAAGTAGATCTTTTAGTTCTGTTCTTCACTGTTAATATTTCCATGTGAGCAACTGTTGATGTTAAATTCTTAAATTCCTTCAATGTAGGAGAAGCCTCATTTTTCCAATGTATAGTTATGATTTTACGTGAAATTGCCAATAGTGACCATAAGATTTTAGTGTATTTTTTTTGGTACACAGTTTGGAATAGGAGAATTGAATAAAATTATAGACTTTATTAATTGAAAATTATCATTATAAACAGTCTGAAAAAAATAGTTAATAGACTTCCAGTACATATTGAGACACATACATTCATAAAAAAACATGCTGCCAATCTGCCTTTATCTTGATTTGGCATCTCCAACATTTATCTTCTCTAGAAAACATTTTGGCTAACCTATGTGGTGTATAGAAACTTCTGTGTAGATATCTCCAAGTGAATAATTGCCAGTATTTTGATAATGTAGAAAATTTGAAAGATTTTAGAATATTACTTTTTTCTTCTTCAATTAGAGGATGGTTGTTTATTAAAGTATAATAATCCCAGTATGATTTTTCATGATACTTTTTTTGTTTTTTTTAACAATTTCATAGATATTAAATAAGTAACCTGTACCCTGATAAGGTTGTTTTGTGATAAGAATAAGGTATTCAATGAGTTGTGGAGCTTCATGTCTAACCGAAGGTTGCATTTGTTCTACTTTATTTATAAGAAAATGTCTTAGATTTTGTAAAAGTAACCAGTAGTCTTTATTTATATTATAATTGTAAATTATCTGTTCATTTGTTAGTAATTTCCCTTTCTCTATAAGTTGATGCCAAAAGAGTAATGATTCTTTCTTGAGTATATTCATTTTAGAGATTTGGGATGTGTCTAGAATAGTGGGTGTAAAAGCTATAGGGAAAATAAGAAAAATCCAAGAATTAATATTTGGTATTTTGTTTATATATGTTTTGAACACTGATAGTGTAAAGCCTATATAGTTTGATGGTAATTTATCGATATTATTCTTTTTCCCTAGAAAATAAATCTTTTAACATCCATATAAGGGGTGATGATATTACAGTTAAATTGTCTTGTATATGATTGTAATTAAATTCTATATGCATCTGCTCATGCACTTGTTTCCATATAGGTGTGTATGAATTATTTAACCATAGTGTTATATTTTTAATAACAGAGGAGGTAATATATATATATATATATATATATATATATATATATATATATATATATATATATATCCGGTAAATTAATTCCACCATCTTCCCAATCTGGTAAGTGCTTATTTAAGGCTATACAGGGTTTATTTGGAAACCATAGAAAATTTAAAATTAGTTTATTGTATCTTTGAATAATATATTTGGGAAGTGGCAATGAAAAGATTTGTATTCAGTATAATATTTTGGGAAATATGATTGCTTTAATAAGATATAATCTGTCTGCTGTTGAAAAGATGTATTTATTCCAGTAACCAATTGTTTGTTCTATTTTGTCTAGTATTTTATTATAGTTAAATATTAGAGAATCTGTTAATTTATTGAGTAGATTTATTCCCAGGTATAATAATTTATTTTCTGTTACTATATATTTGGAAAATCTTTTGTTTACATTTTTTTTACAGTTACAGGGCATAATTTTAGTTTTGTTTTCATTAAATTTTAGGCCTGAAATATTTTGAAATTTATTCATGGAGTTAAATAGAGCATTCAAATACTCATTGGCATTTGAGAGAGTTAAAAGTATGTCATCAGCAAAGAGTTGGATTTTAAGGTTTAATGTTTTATTAATACATATGCCCTTTATGTTATTGCTTGATCTGATTTGATTTGCAAAGTGTTCTATGAGTAATGCAAATAACAATGGTGATAAAGGACAACATTGTTTAGTTCCCTTTTTGATTGTTATAGGGCCTGATCTATGTGATCCTAATTTAACATATGCAGTAGATTTTTCATATAGTATTTGGATAAGGTTATTAAAATTAGAAGGAAAGTTATATTCTTTTAAAACTAGTGAAATCAAGTTCCAGTTAACAGAATCAAAAGCTTTATTAATATCTAATGAGATTACATTCAAATCTAGGACCCTATGTTTGCTATAGTCTATTAATGTTAGTATTCTTTTAATATTATCTGAAGTGTTTCTTCCTTTAATACAACCTGTTTGATCTTTGTGAATTAAGAAAGGAAGAAAGTGTTTGATCCTATCTGCATATATAGCCATAAACATCTTATAGTCTATATTGAGTAATGATGTTGGCCTATATGAAGAGCACTGCTTCTCATCTCTATCTGGTTTGATAATTGGAGATATCAGTGAATATTTCCAAGAGGGTGGTATGTTCAAATCTTTTTTTGGCTATATCATATACTTTTAATAGTAAGGATATGGCTTGATTGGGTATTAATTTATACATTTCTGGTAGCATATTGTCTGGGCCAGGTGCTTTATTTGTCTTGAGCTTTTTAATTTGTGATTTTAATTCTGTCATATTGATTGGTTTGTTTATAATGTCTATTTGTTCTTGTGTTAATTTAATATGAATATTATTTTCTAAGTATGTTTTTATATCCTTGGTAGGTGTATCTTGGGTGTTTTGGGAATTATCAAAGTTAAATTGAAGTCTGAATGCTTCTAAAATATCATTTAGATCTGTAACTCTTTTGTTAGTATTGGAATAAATATTTATTTTATTTGTTTAGATTTGATTATTTTTTGTTCTATTAGTTATGTGTCTCAGGTGTGCTGGATTAGTAGAGTATGAGTTTAGTTTTATCTTTTTTAAGTTAATCATAATCTTATGATGTAACAATTCTGCATACTTCTTATTGATTTGTGTAAGTTCTTGAACTTGAGTAGTATTGCCCTTTTGTATTTCCAGTTTCAATTCATCTGCTTTGTTTTGTAAGTCTAGCATATCTTTATTCCATGACTTCCTTTTATTTATGTACCAGGATAATATTTTCCCATATGTAACTACCTTTAATGAATCCCATGCATATATTTCTGAAATATCCCCTGTGTAGTTTATTTCTAGAAAGTTTTTGATTGTTTCTTCATAAATCCTTTAAATTCTGTCAATTTTGTGATATAGGAAGGTATCCTAGTAATGGGATTTGAATGAAAAGGTGGAAGCTCTATCTCAAAGACTATGGCATTATGATCAGATAAGGGACAATTTATAATTTTGACTTTGTCAATTTTTGTTATGCCATATATTAATCTATTCCAGAGTTAGTTCTATATCTATGAGAATAAAATGAAAAGATTAGTGAGTCTGGTTCTGCAAATTCATTTATATCTTTTAAATATAGTGTATCTATAAATTTTAAAAGTGCCTTGGAGATAGGTTGTTTTCTTCTTTTAGATTTAGAATCTGTATCTTTTTCATTTATTATACAGTTGAAGTCTCCTGCCAATATCAGGCTACCCTTAGTTAGATAAATTATCTCTTCAAAGTGCTGTTTAACTGTTCTTAATCCTAGTCCTGGAATCCAATATAGATTTACTAAAGTATAGTTTCTCTTATTTAACTCTATTGAAGCTAGACAAAACATACCTGATGTATCTTGACGAGTAGTAATTATTTTAGGTGTTATAGTTGTATTGTGAAGTAGTATAGCTACTCCTCTTTTTGGTTTTATATTGTGAACTTATTAATAATGTGTAATTATTGATATTTAAGTTGTTTATATCTCTATCTAATAAGTGTGTCTCTTGTAAAAAGACTACTTGTGGTTTATGTAAATTTATGTATTTGAATAGGCTTCTTCTTTTATTAATATTATTCAGACCATTAACATTTATGGATAAACATTTCATTTCCTAATTTTGAGTTTGTTTTATATGTGATTTTATGTAAATATTGTTTATTTTTTATTCTATCTTGGATGAAGAATTTAAGAATGTTTTTACTGTATAGTTTTTGCATGTTTCTGACTGACACCAAAGTGATAATTAAAAACAATAAAACATCTGAACTTGTAATTCTTAACCTTACAAAACATTCTCTATCACTATGAGGTAATATACCTCTTTGTTTGGTTAGTGAATCTAACCAAACAAACTTTCTACCCTCACAAATAATGTTTGGATCAGTTTCTCTCATCCTCTTAGTTTTAAATAAAGACACATAAATAATATATGAACATAATATAATCAGCTTAAATATATAAGTATATTATTTTTCTCTTTATAATATTGTAATTCAGTAATACTTGTTCCTAATCAGGTTTCAGAAAGGTACAAAACATTTAGACTAAGGTAATATAATTTCAAAATAGAGTATTAATAAACATGTGCTCATGTTCAACAATATTTTTTACAAAAAAAAAAAAAATATATATATATATATATATATATATATATATATAATTATACACTCTGTGAAAATCTGAACAATTGACAGATAAATGAGTCTCTGACTACAAAATCAATTAAGCAAGGTTTAATTAATGTCCTAAAACTGGAGGAAGAGGAATGATAGCAAGGTTATGAGTTATTTAGCTTTATGGAAGAATTAGTGTGGCTGGGATGGAATGAGCCCATAACAAAAGCCGGCAATGCCCCCATTATATTTTCATCTTTTGGATTTAACCAAATCACCATTAGGTAAGGAGAGTATGTTTAAAGTATTAAAGGGAGAAGTAGTCCCCAGGATTTGAACACCAGTGCTGAATTTCCAGATATCTACTGTGCAAGTCATACACTGTGCTTAACAAATATAATGTCTGGAGAAAAGGATGTTCCTTACTGAACATGTCACCAGAGCATCTTGGGTGAAAGGCAAATACAACATTTTATAGTCATGTTATCAGCATGAGAATTTATTTTTGAATGTTTGGGACATATGAAAGAAGAAGGCAGTTGAGCTATCACCCATTCAACCCCTGTAACTAAACTGAATTTGCTAAACTGATCATCAGAAGAAAAGATCTGGCAGACTCCAACAATCAGTGATAGTCAAATCATAGTTTTTTTTTCTCCATTGAAAAGGGGGGGGGGTTCTACCCATTCAGACTTCCACTGTTAAAAAAGCTATATAAATATACAAACATAGATGCATACATATATACATAACTAACTAAAACCTTATTTGTTATTAATTAACAAAACACAAATAAATAAATAAAGACATATATATTATTCATTGGTAACCAATGAAATCTATGTTTTTGTTATTTCATATACAATCCAACATTAAGTTCCTTTCTGCTGAGTGACATTAAATTTCTGTTGCTTTTCTGAGTAAAATGAGCTACACAGAAAGTCATCAGCATTTGATTTGCTTCCCAGGCTCATTTAATAAAACCATTATTCACCCCCATAACTAGTGTCAATGAAGATTGCTTTAGTTCTCTATATTGGTGAAGTAAAACATTTACAGCATCTTACAGCAGCAGAATGAATTAAGTCTCCCTCAGGTGTTCTTGAATGCATATATATACCTATTGCAACTTTGTGATAACTACTGAGGCAATTTAGGGGAAGGGGAATAGAGGGGATAAAAATGTTATGGCAGCTAGCAGACCAATTTTGTGATAAAAAGTTATCATATATACATTAAAAATAGAGGAGAACAGAACATATATATTATGAACACACGATCTGGGTGGTGAGTGAGGGTGGAGTTTAAAATGAAAGTATGCAGAGAGAATGCAATATTAGTGTCATCCAGAACATGGACAATTCAAGAAAGGCTTAAGGAAATGCGAATTTATGAAGATCGAGATTGTAGTTTAAAAATGTATTGTCTTACTAATGTATATATCTCTGCATTTGTTTTAAAATTGCATACTTCTCTCAAAATGCTGTTCTCTGTGCAGTTATGAAATTAGTGCATCGCTGTGTTTGTAAAATAAGATGGAAAGTACTCAATATAAACATGAAATACATAAAAGTAATGTTGTTCCTGACAATTTTCAGTGCCACAACTAAATTGTTGCCCCAACAACGGAAAAGCACCGAGGAATGTCTTGTGGTCATAGGTGTATGAATAATGGTTATGTTATTTTAAAAATGAAATGAGCACGCTTCCTGGATGAGTGTCAGTTAGATAAAGCCAGGGGATGACGCACATAAGCAAAAATGTGAAAAACATCAACAATATACGGAGCTTGTGCTTCTAATACCATTCATGACTGTAAGGCTGTCTCTAGAACCAAGCGGGAAAGGGTATGTATTTATTTATTTATTTTTTAATTCTGGCAAGATTAACTACTATTCACGTGACTGCTCTAGCCTACTCTATAGATTTCACATTACGAAAAATGCATTTCAAGCATGCTATGATATACACTATCACAGGGCAGACCATAACGGGACATTTAAACATCGGCAGAACTGTCATTGAACTCCGGATGTCCAGAACCACATCATATTCGGCTTGAAGCCACAAAACACCATGCAGAGAAAATTCTGCCTTACTGTACATCAACATAGACAAATGAACCAAAACAAAACAGTTTTAAGACTATTTAACTTAGTCTTATGATAATTCCAAACTGAAACACTTTGTATCAATCATGACACATTCCCTTCCCATCTCTGCTGTTTACCCAAACAAGAACACTTTTGTCTCTTAGAAAAATATGTAGTCAGAGATATAACTGATAACAAAGTTTACAACAGGACTTATTATATCTATTAAGGAATACAACAATGAAATAAATAGAACATTATATGTTAATGAAGACTTTATATGTAAGAGAGAAGAAAACAATCATAAGATTATTGAAAACTTTGCTATGTGTTGATTAATCTATTTAAGAAAATGAATATATTAGATGGATAAATAATAAAAAATGAAGTAATATTTAAATTATGCTTAATATACTTGAGTGATTGAGTTAAATGTATTTGAATTTATATTAACTTTAACATTTAAAGTGTAATAGAAAACAGTACCTGTTTCAGATTGAGTTGAAGACATAAAGAACTTTTCTTTTGTTGTTTGTATTATTATTTAAACTTTTACAGAATATAAAACATATAAGATTATTTGTCCTTTAGTTGTTTACTTCAACATTTCTCTTTGGAGTACTAATTGCCCAGTCCATAGATTCTTCTTGCGTTAGGTTGTTATTGTTTGTAAGGTATTTTATTGCTGAATCTACTGTTTCAAAGACTTTTATTCCATTTGGTAGGAAAATTCTCAGTCTTGCTGGAAACAAAAGATGGGTTTTGAATTGTTTCTTCTTCAAGGCTTTTATTATTGGTAGAAATTCCTTTCTTTTTGAAACCACCTTTATAGAGTAATCATCGTCAAATCTGATTAATGTATCATTGTATTTGATGGGAGAATTTGCCCAAACATTTCTTAATATCAGATCTTTATCTTGTGTAGAAAAAAGTCTCACAATTATGGACTTCGGTTTGTTCTTATTTGGAGAAGAAGTATTTCTAGGTGCTGCTAGTGATCTGTGTGCACATTCTATACCATATGAAAGAGCTTCAGGTAATTTTACTACATTTGGTATCCAGGTGGTAAGAAAGTTTATCATATTGTCCCCTTCAGATTTTTCTGGTAGACCATATATTCGGATATTATTTCTTCTTGTTGGATTTTCCATATCATCAATCTTTTCTAGTAAATATGTATTCGGTTGTAATAAGAATTCAGTTTGTTGTTCTTCTATTTGGACTCTGGTGTCAATGTCATTTAGTGACTGTTCAATAAGTGATATCTGTCTTTTCTGCTGAGTAAACATTTCCTGAAGTTGTTCTAGTTGTTGTGAGCACTTTTCTTTAAAAGTATCTATTTTATTGTCCATCTTGTCAATTTTAATTGTGAGTTCCTGTATATTTGTTATAAGAGATTGTAGATCCTTTTTGAGAGAAGAGTCTTGACCTAAATTCCTAAGATGACTCATATTGTAAAGCTGATATTGGTGCTGATTTCCCAATAATTATGCTCAAAGTTGTTAAAAAATAAGTTAGTAATCAATATTTCTTCAAATTAAATATTGTTTTTTTAAATTCCTATCAGGAAAAGCAATGAGGTAAGAGAGCTGAAATGAAGTGCAGCTATCAGTTCAGCATCCTAGCCACGCCTCCCTAGAATGCAAATCTAATGGCTGCAAACTGTATTACTTAGTTCATAGTACTGTTCAGGGTTGTCTGTAGGCCAATACCAGTCACATAATGCTCTGTCTACCATGGACTACAGGTAATAAAGGTATAAGGGTGAGGTAGCCCACTCCACAGCCAGATATCGTGTGTGGACTTCACAGATATTTCAAACCAGTAACAATAATGTGTGTTCACCAGTATTGTTGAAAGTACCTGCACAAGATTGAGGGCATGCTGGCTGACCTGGTGCGGTAGCCTCACCCTGGTGCCCAGCTGGCAGCACAGCCAACCTCGGGGCAGTGAAAGAGCAGTGCCAACAGTCCCATGGGTGGGGACATGAGTCATGCTGCTGCTATCTAGAGGCACATGGGACTCAGATTCCACAACACCCTCCTTATCCAAGGTGTTCACCCCCCATGTATCACACACCACCCCTGTCTGCTGTCTTGTCTGTTTGCAAATGCATCCTCACCTACCCAACTTACCTCCTCCATACATAAGTATGCCAATTCCCCAACATTCCACTCTCACCTTGAAAAAAAAAGCACACTTTTCCCAAAACAAAACACACATAGCTCTCCATTTCACACATGAGTCCACTGGACACATGTAAGTTGGTCCAGTTGGGTTGACAATGCACTTATGTTGTCCTCACTCCTCTCTCTATGGTTTGAGAGTCCAAATTCATCTACAAATTCTGCCAAAGTGCACAGTTGTTGCTGTACAAGAAATGGATAGCTATGGTTCTTTCCTACACCCTCCCTGCACATCCCACCTTGCATTTCACTATGTTTTTCCCCTGTTTGCCCCCATTTCACAACTTTCCTATCTACCCTTTTTTCATTTCTTTATATTGTTTTTCCATGGCAGTGCATGTCTTGCTGCGTCACGCAGCTTTTCGTAGCGCAGCTAAATAGAGCTATAATGACTGTATGTGGTTATCACATTCTACAACACTATTACAAAATGAACACCTCTAGTATGTTTCAAACCCAAGTCCATCACATCTAGAATACACTGCATTAACCTACATACCAAGCAACTCTTTATTAATACAGGTGGTTTAAACAAAACACACATTATTGCCAGTTACACTCATTAGACATGTTTCAGTGGAGCTGCGAGCTACACTAAGCAGTGCAAACTCGAATTACAAGTAATGGAATAAATGGGAGTGTACTTTGGACTCTGGTGCAATAGTACATCACTAGACAGCCAAAGACATGATTATGGATGCAAGTGAGGCCTGTGATAGCAGGTAAATGTGCTCCTTTTTTAAGCAGCATGTAGAAAGACACCTGCCAAGGCATCAGTGGCAAAGTACATATACAGCTAGGACCCTGGTGCAGAAATACAGCCAAATAAAGAAATGCACATATTGATGGATGGAGAAAATGTTTGTCACAGCCTGTATGTGTGCATATATATCTTGCAAATACACCTGCTCTAGCACTGATTCAGTAGCTCAGTCTGTTAAATGCCTTAAATATAGTGCATTTTGCCACACACAGTCACGGGTTCAAAGCCAGTGTTGTCTTGCATTTCAAGTACATTATTGTGAAGACTGCAATTAATGAATCACTAATGCACTCTTTATCCACACAAAGCATTGCATGAGTTATAACCAGGGGCGGCTCCTGCTATAGGACTGCAGGACTGCAGCCCTCCCACCTAGAAACAAAAAGAAAACAAACCGTGAAACAAAAAATTAATAAAATAAAATATTTTATTTTTACAAGTCCCGGAACTCCGCGCATGTGCGGATGCATGCAGACTGTCCCACAGATGCCCAGGCATCTGTGCGAACTCAGACTGCCTGAGTCAGCAGTCCGGATACAGGGAAGGCATTTCTACCCTGCAGATGCACAGGAATCTGTGCAGTGACGACCGCACAAAGCAGAGGAGCTCTGGACTGTTTCATCAGCAGACAGGACCAATCAGGAGAGAGGTGAGTTTTAAGCTCTCACGGAGGATTATGTTCATCGTGGGCTTGGGACTTGGATTTCATGCCCCAGTTTCTATATACTGGTGGCTAGAGCAAACTCATGGTGGTGTGGTAGGGAATACCTCAGGCTTGAACCCTGTACCTTATATGCAGATGTTAAGGGCCTGAATTCCCTACCCACCACCATTTGTAAAAACTTTACAGGTTTTTGCCTCATATTTGATCTGTTCTATTTCTCATAATATCTGTGGTTTCTAAATGTTGAAATGCTTGATATTTGATGGTGCAATGGTAGCATTGTTGCCTCACAGCTACAGGTTTTCAGGTTTGATTCTTGGTTGGGTTGTCTTCTGTGTGCGGTCTGCATCTTCACCTTGTGTTTGTGTGGGTTTGCTTTTGTGTCCTCCCATGTTACAAAGAAATGTCTGCACTATTTCTTCCTGAGCCTCTGCTGAAAATTGTTTTTTTGTTCCAAGTCAGACTGTCCTGGTTAACAAATGTTAAATAAAATTGACAGGCATTTGAATTTCAGACTTCAAGTTTCTGAATGCTTAATTCCTTGCAGATTTGATGGTGCAGTGGTAGTATTGTTGCTTCACACCTATAGGTTTTCTGGTTTGATTCTTGGCTGGGGTTCCTTTTGTGTGGAGTCTGCATCTCCTCCCTGTGTTTGTGTGGATTTGCTCTGGTGTCCTGCCATTTTAAAAAGACGTGTTTGCAGTATTTCTCCCTGGGCATCTGCTGAAATGTTTTTGTTCCATCAGAAGTAAAATTAACAGGCATTTGGATTTCAGACTTCATATTCTTCAGAAAATACATAGTAACACAACCTTTTATTCTAGCAATTTTATAAGTTTATAAGATGAATATTTGAAATTTGTCCCTATTTTTGGGACTGTATTCCCCCATTATTGGCTTCTTCCAGGTTTTTTGTGCTAAGGTTGACAGCTATGGCAAGAACTGAATTCATTGAATATGTTTGTTCACCCGGGTTTCTGTATTCCCTCATTACTGGGTTTGTCCAGGTGTTTCGTGCTAAGAGGTTGACAGCTATGGTGAGAACTGAATTCACTAAATGATAGCCATTTATGTTTCAGTCTTCCTCTCTTTCACAAAGCAGCTGATTTGGTGTAGTGTTATGTTGCTCTGACTGTTTTGCACATGGACCTTGGCAGTAAAATGTATGGTGGTAACACAGCATTTTTTTCTAGCAACTTTCCTACATTATACAAGCAATGTTTAATGTGTCCCTGGTTTTTGGGCTTTTGACCCCCCCCTCCCCCACTAAATTTTGGCTTTTTCCAGATTTCTTGTGCTGTGAAGTTGAGATGCAGTTGAGTATTGAGTAGATTTTACAGGAGCTAAGAGCTGCAGAGGAAGAGAGGTTTAGTGCTGCTTATGCAAAGTCTGCTTGCCTTGTTAATAGCACAACAGGTTGTATACTTGCTTTTGATGCAGAAGGCTGTGGGTTCTACTCCTACAAGGGGTGGATGCTGCCGTACTGAGAATGTCTTCCTTGGCGAAGATACTAACTATGAGCCTGTTATCAGTTTGCCATCCATTTCCTATTGCAATATTACTAGCTTATCATTTTTTAATGTAATATAGGCAATTTATTCCTCAGGGGCAACAGACACTTTATTTTTCAATGAAACCATGAAATATAAAGATGTTTGCTAGCAGCAACCTCTTCATTAGTTACAGATTTCTTTAATGTGGAATTATTTAGATGACTTTTACTTCTTCAGAGATTGTGCATATTTACTGATAATGGTGGACTGAAGAAGTATGAGTAGACTTTTATGATGGAAATGTTCTGAAATAGGCAGTTTTGTCATTATGAGTGCATGCATTTTGTTTCATTGTTTACTGGAAAAATGTTCTGAATTGGGCAGTTTTGTCATTATTTGTGCATGCGTTTTGTTTCATTGTTTAGTAAATTTAAAACGCCCTCTAACAACTGTACTGTATTGTACAAGGAATATAATTTAGTACAATCTGGAAGGTGTTTCAAAGAGCACATGTATGTTTCATATGCAAGGGGCCTATGGTTTGAAAACAACCCATAATTAATCTTTATCTGCCACTGGCAAAATGCATTTTCTTTGAATGTGGGTTTCAATGCTGTTTCAATGAATGTGAGTTTCAAGGGCAGAGAAGTTTTAATGCTAAGTCTGTTTTCATTGAGACTGCATTGCTTTGTTTAGCAGATGTCTTAGTGTTTGTGCTGAAAAATGCAAAATAAAACTTTCAAATGAAGTCCAGATTATCATAGAAGTAAAGCAGTATGCACATTAGTGTTTATGGTAAATGAAGTGAAATAGCCAAGTAATGGATCATTGGAATGGCTGCAGGGGGAGGCTCCATTCGACCATGATTTTGTGAGGGGGAAGGGTGGCATACTCAGACAGCCCCATCTGAACTATACCTCCCAACTGTCCAGATTTTCAAAGAATGAATAGATTGTTGCTTCTTATTTTTGGTTTGTTCCTCATAAAATTTGTGGTTTTCTGGCAAATCATTTAGAAATTAAGTCACTAAATAATGACACACTGAGTTTCAGACTTCATAACCTTCAGAAAAATGCATGCTAAAGTAAGACCTGTTAGTCTATCAACTGTCTCAGTTTATACAAGAGCAATTTTTAGTACTGTTTATATGTTCCCCCAATATATTTGTCCTTGTCCAGATTTATTGCATTAACAGGTTGAGAGGTACATGCAAATAAATTGCTTTATAGAATTAAGCATAGCCAAACCTCTCAACTGTCCCTGATTTTGGCTCAAAATGTTGCTCTTCCCCCTAATAATCCCTCCACAAAATAGCAATTTTGGAAGAAAACGTGGGGGGTTTACAATTAAGAAACAACTGTAGTAATCAGAGTTATAGATTACTTTTATTTCAGAAATGCATGTAGATTCTTTTATTTTGTCAGCTGCTCAAGTTAGCAGTGCTAATATTAAAGTGTCCCTTCTTTGACAGGTTCCCAGCTGTATTGTGTGGCTATTTTATATTTTTACATCACATTTTTGGTCCATTTTTCATAAAATTGTGTTTTTTTTTTTTGCAAATTAGTGACAAATCATTAAAGACTGAAGTTAGAAAATAATGACAGACATTTGAGTTTCAGATTTCATACCCTTCAGAAAATTCATACTAATGCAAGACCTACTTCATTATCTTTCTAAGTTTATAAGAGCACTATTTAAAAATTGCCCTTATTTTTGGGCCTTTGTCCCACTTCTGTGTATGGCTTTGTCCAGATTTCTTGCTCTGAGGTTGAGAGGTATGACAAATGTGTCAGGGCTGTCACAGTCAGCCAGAGACATTTCAAATTGTGTCATACTTGTTGCACCCCACTCCCCCATGTAGTGACTCTGGATGTGTCCAAGCAAGGCAAGGAGTACTTATGCAGTGCAAATGTGCAGGGTATCCCCCCATGCAAGGTAGACACAAGTACTACAGTGGCTTTTCATCTGTCTTTGATTTTGCAGAATGGTCTGGATTGTCATATTTTTGTATGTTGATTTATGCTTATTACTCAAAGTGCCTGTTGCTCTGTATTTAAGTAGCAATGCTTTAATGACCAACAGGTAAGCTTGTCTGAGATCATAAGATGCAAGTAAGCTTTAATAAGCATACTGTTAAAGAACTTCCAACATTGAAAGCCTTTCTGTTGTTGCCATGCAGAGAATACTTAACTAGATAATGTATAAGCCTTGGGTATTGAAACGCATATGACAGTATTTGTAAGAAAGAACATGATTACATTATTTTAAGAAGCTTATTACACATGTTGGAGACTTCCAGTCATCTCTGCAGGCTTTACCCGTAAACTAAACAGAATGCCAATCATGTGTGGTCCATAACCTGTACAGTAATCCTTTAAGCAATGTATCTTGAGCTTGTTTCTTGTTGGTTTTTCACTCACCATCACCTTTTAACAGATCCGTTAGGTGTTGTCCCAGGCCGTGGTCCTGCTCCTGGTAAACTTGATACTGTATTGTTATGGAACATATCTATGCTATCAAAGTTAAGGGCCAGAATAATGGCCTATGTACAATTAATGTTGAGTGTAACCAGAGTAGAATGTTGGTCTGTTGCAGTGTGGAACATGTACCTAAGGCTCCAAGAGTGGTTAATCACAGCACTGTAGTTAATGAATAGAAACACTTGTGCAGCTATAGTTAAGAGTGAATACGTCTACTGGGTTACATGAGGCAAATAATCGAACATGCCTTCTAAAAACAGATGATGGTACATACCTTAGGCACTGAAATGTGTACATCTATATATTTGTTAAGTTAGGTGTACTGGGTGTTCAGTGTTGTTTTATCAAATATAATGTCATGTTGTATAAATAAAAGGTAAATTATACTGGTCAAGTTTCATGTGATTTACTTGATGTTATAAAAGGCTTGAGTGGAATGTGGAAGTCTGTTGTGCATGACAGTGGAAATAAGAAAATGTGAGATTGGTAATGTAGTTGTGGATCCTCATTATTATGAGTCTTTGTGGAGCTTCCATACATAATAGTGCAAGTAGTAATGTACTGCTTTTGTCTTGGTTCCCACAGGTGACTGAGGGGCTTGGGAACTCTCCTCCACACAGCCTAATGTCAGTGTCTCTTTGGACTCTGATGATGATGCTGGCCACAGTGAGGCACAGGTGGGGGTGTCACGGCTGAATCTGTCCCAGAGGTTGACATCCCTCTTCTACTCCCATTGTCATCACACAAAGTCAGTATGCCCACACATACCCAGTCCTCAGAAGCCACAGATACCGGAAAGTCAGAGGGTAGTGACATTGAACAGGTCAGTGTGGCAACTATAGCTTAAGTGAGTGTAGACACTGGCCATAGCCAGAGACCTGGTGAAGTCCTACATAGGCAGATTGACAGGCATGCTCTTAGGAGAACTGCTGTCCATCCACCACCTGTTGCAGGTGTCACATCACGGATCACTTGGAGCATGTTTTGGGCCACCATGGAGAACACAGGCATGTTTTGAATGGAACACCAGACATATGCTTAAGGTTATGGATGCAGCACAGTCTGATATCCTTTGCTGCCTCCACCGCATTGAGGGCACCCTGGATCAGTTCACTAATGCTGTGGACAGATAGTGGGCTAAGACAGTTTCCGTCATGGACCGCACATTGTCTGTGCTGGAACATGTTGTTGTAGTAGGACATTGGACCCATAGACATAGGTCAGCAACACCATCTTTTGAAAGTCCACGTGGCCATGCACAGTTATGCTCCCATAGTGGCAGTACATCCAGCACTACAGAGGGGAGTGTACTGTCCACACCACTATGTGGCAGGCCATGGGCTTGTGGTCCTGGGAGGTCCCGTGAGGGACACAGTCCCAGCAAACAACAGTCACCATCAGGGGAACAAGCACCTCGTCTGACCTTGGGCAAGTGGTGCGAGTGCAACTCCTGGAAGAGCCAGTTACCATGTTTGGGGCCAGACACAGTGAAATTTCAACTCTACCATGTATCGGTTCAAAGCTGTTCAACATACAACACATGTAGGGCTAGCACTGTGCGTGACTGTGTACACACACACACTCACACACCACTGTGACATGCAGATCACCTACAGATGCACACAGCATCTCTCCATGGTCCATCTAACCCATTCCCCTTCCTGACTCACACACAAGCTGTCAACTGTTTGGGCCATCCTAGGTCTCCTGCAACTCCACACCACACTGTGCATGTGATGATACATGTGCCACATTCCTGTCATCCTTCCCATTGATGCAGAGACATGAAGCTATGTGTCTGATGTACAGGGTGACTATTTTATTTGATATGTACTTGTGTATTGCAGACTTGTGTTGCCATGCCTCTTGTACTAGTCAACAACATATATGGTAGGCTGGTATTTGTCATGAGTATGCAACGTACTTTTGTGTACCACATGTTGCATGATGTTGTACAAGCATTATTGCTACACAATGACAGGTATGTCGCAGATATATGTATGTTTCTGTTCTAGGAATCTGAGGGGATAACCTGTGAACACACGGTGGCAGTAAGGCGGCACAGGATGGCATGGCAGCACAATAGAAATATGTCATCACCAAGTTACAACAGTATATGTGCAAGTCTCCACAAATTCATATGTGTATGACAGTCTAACAAGGGCATTGGCAGCAGTCAGCGAACCCCTGCATTCATAATTCATAAGGTTCACTACTCCTGATATGTGTCACCTTTGTTTTCAGAACTTACACATCTACAAGCTTTGGTGATAGAATGTACCCATATACAAATATCCTGTTTCCTGTTCAGACAGCTGGACAACATCAGTTATGATTGTCATGTTGTTGTGATGTTGTGTAGACACAGTAAGTGACACCTGTCAACACTCACACATATCAGGACCAGTACACACAGTGTAGTGACATGTGTAACCCCAAAGGAAAGGCCCAGATAGTCGCTGACCACAGACGTCATGATGCTACATATGATGGGTATGTACTAACCTCTACTCCCACACTGTCACATCATGTACACTCCCTAGTCCTCACCACGTGACACATGCCAGTCCTATAATCTGTCCCATATCCACCATATTGACAGAGCAGTTCTTAACAGGCCTCAGAATGGAAGGTGCACAGCATTTATTGCACAGGCTAACTTTCCAGGCTGACACCAACATGTGATCTGACATGGGTTAGTAACACCATTGGGTAGCCATTGCATTCATACAGACACAACTATCTGCACACCAAATGAGTGGACTATGGCAGCTGTTCTAGCCTTGTACAGAGGAGGTGCATCCACTGACAAACATAACTATACAACTCTTTGCATAACTATCTATAATGGTATCCTCGTAGGGGTGATCATCACAGAGCTGCTCAGCACACATATCTGCGGTGTACACTTGGTTAAGTATACATACTTTGGATGTGTGACAGGAGGTACATGACTGTAACACATGTTGGACATTTCCAAGGCAGTCAGCAGGGACATGGGTGAGGGTACAGCAAGCCCTACAACCTCCAGACTGAGCCAAGCCTTCTGACTATACCACCTGTTCAGGCAACATGTACAAAGCACCCACATAGGCATCCACAATACTGTCATTGTCAGGCTCACTACATGACCCATCGATGTGGACATCTGACTCCGACAGGTGATCTATAAGGAGCAGTGCTCAAAGGGGCACAGTCCTGGGTCCTCTACTGCTTAGACTGCATGTCACCGCAGTACATGCAAGGACTCAATGACTGTGACTAAAACTGTTGACTGCTGCCTGCCAAATTTGATCACTCATAGAATGTCTGTGTCATGTCATTATCCTACAGGAGGGTATTGCAAACACATGCCTGGTGACATACTAATGGCAATAATCACCAAGCGAATATATATGTAGTATCCTTACCAGCAGGTAGACCTATGTCTGCAGCTAATAACACATCAGTGCAAGCATGTGATGTACATATCCAGGGTTGAAAAGTGGGCACCTGGCCAGACAGGTGTGTACCTAATGTGCCTCAGATCACCATGTCTCTACAATGGTATGGCAGGAGTCATATGGCATAGCTGAGGCCACAGTCACCAGTAGGTGACATACTCATAGCCTCCACATACTCTTCCCTCAGCATGCCAATATCTGACTCCAACAGCTATTTGTTGACGTACCTTACCAAGCTGTACTGGCACTTGCACACAACAGCATGGACCCTCAGAAGGCCACTACATATCTTCAGTATGTGCTCACTGCTCTTCGTCTGCAATGGGTGTCACTGCTGCCTGTGGCATATAGTCTACTCAGAGGTGATCTGTCTTGCATACAGGGCAAAGTGTGACCCTGCTTCAGTGCATTTTCTACCTATCTGAAGGGAGCAAAGTAGATGGATAACTCACTCTACAGACATTAACCTGCAATGCAACATAAATACTACATGCTTGTGGGAGACATTCACCTAGCAGATGTAAACACATCCTTGAAACAGACTCTGGCTAATGGTACACAGCGCACCTCAGTGCACCTCAGCACATGCCATCTGTTTAATTGGCTGTGTGACTGTCATCTCAACACACAACATCTGCCTGTGTCCCTCTTGGACTGGTTCAATATGTGCTGACCCTGTACTGAGGGGTATACAGATGTCTCTGATTGTGAGGGCTGAATAGTCATTATGCTAGTTAGGTTCACATGTCCTGTGGCTCCATAACATGAAGTGCAATGCTGTAACAGCCTCACACACAAACATGGCCACATTCAGGCTAGCAAATCTACCACTCACTGCATACATGACATGCCAAGGCACACATGTAGTGCAGTTGGTTGTAGATACATTAGAACAGTTACCTATGTAGTGGTACACACTACAGATCACAGTACCCAATGCACGCAGCACACCTCAAGTCTGCTGGTGCAATCCATTTGGAACATATAATGCTTGTTGATATCAGCAAGCCTTGTTGTGGTCAGTCATTTGAGGGGCCACATCACTCACTACAAATAAAATAATGCAAACCCCTAACTATATCTATGTTACAAAGGTTATACTACATATGCCATATGGATATACACATGCACCTGATGGCCTGAAGTGAGATTAGAATGCCTACCTATCTAGTCTTATATACTATAGATCTCAGTTCTTATTGCATGTGCCACGGCTTACATGTGCTACTATACTGTCAGCTGTTAGTCTTACGGTGGCTGACATCATCAGGCCTTATAGAAGAGAGCAGTTTGGAGACAAGCAGCAAGTTACAGGGCCAAAAATAGCATAAGAATGGCAGGTGGATAGCCCATGAGGGCACGGCAGTTGTTTTGCAGGGGAATACACAGACATGCACAACAAGTAGTGTGGAACGAGACTAGAACCCCTACCTATCAAGGTATTACACACTATAGATCACAGAATTTAATGCATGTGCCATGGCCCCATGGCTTAATTCTTGCTACTACATTTTCAACTGGTAGTCTTAAGGTTGCTTTCATCATCAGGCATTGTAGAAGAGAGCAGTTTGGAAGCCAGCAGCAAGTTACAAACCCAAATTGTGCATAACCATTGCTGCTGTATAGCCCACGAGGACATGTCCTTTGTTTTGCAGGGGTATATACATGCACACACTCACACACACCACGTGGGCTGCAGTGAGATTAGTAATTTTTTGTGTTTAAATTACCTGTTTAACTGTTGTAGGCTACACACTCAAGTGTGATAGCCATTTCTGTGCATTTAAAGTGTTTTTTTTATTGTATCTGCTTTATTTTCTGAAAAAAAAAACAAAAACAAAACAAATATTTGTTTTACCGCCTTTCTAAGCTAGTTTAGTCCAGTTTTCAAGTTAGTGCTGAATTCAGGGCTGTGTTACAAGTTTCTGTGTTTGCCCATACCTTACTTGGATAGAAGGAAGATTGTCTGTTCACTGTGAGAGAGGGAGCTTTGAGCAGCCTATCTGTCCCTGGAGGAGTGGTTTCAGCCAGGAAATTAGTAGTTTATTGGCCATTTTGGGGCTAATTTCTATCTCTTTCCTTTCCCTGCTGTAAAACCCACATTTCCAAGGTTTTTGTGCTAGTATACAGCTCAGCAAGCCCCTGCCTGGTGCCCTGCAGAGTTCCACAGCAGCAGAGAGACAAAAGAGAGACTTTGGAGGGATTAAGTATCATTTTTCTGCATTTTCTTGCTTCCTTTAGCTAATTCCACCTAAACTGCCGATTTCCTAGAGTTTCTGTGATTTAAAAAGCTTGTTTCAGCTACATATTGTACTTATTTTACTGCCTGCACTTTGACAAAGTCGTTTTTGTGTTTAAATTACCTGTTTAACTGTTGTAGGCTACACACTCAAGTGTTATAGCCATTTCTTAAAGTGCTTATTGAGTGTATCTGCTTTATTTTCTGAAAAAAAAAAAAAAAAAAAAATATATTGTACTTATTTTACTGCCTGCACTTTGACAAAGTCATTTTTGTGTTTAAATTACCTGTTTAACTGTTGTAGGTTACACACTCAAGTGTGATAGCCATTTCTGTGCATTTAAAATTTTTTTTGATTGTATCTGCTTTATTTTCTGAAAAAAACAAACAAAAAAAAATCTGTAGTAGTTTATTGACCATTTTGGGCTAATTTTTATCTCCTTCATTTCCCTGCTATAAAACCCGCATTTGCGTGGTTTTGCACACTGGGCAGCACCAGTTAGCTAGTGTATAACTATTCCCGGCTCAACAAAGTCTACTCTTCAATTTTTCCCTTAGAACTAGACAAACTTTCAACTTAAGCACTCAAATCATTCACTTCTCATCCCTGCACTTGCCCAAAACTCATAGCAAGCACTAATAAACCTTAGCACTAGACCCCCCTATACTGTAGAGAAGGACAAGGCTCTCTATTCAACCTTATCAGCCAATCAATAAAACAGTTCACTGTACCTATCCAGGCATGTCCAAAGGGCAGTTTCAGGTGTACTCTCCAGTCCAACTGCTGAATCTGGGCATTTTGAGGCAATGTTACAATTGCCTCATGTACACAGACAACCCTCTCCTCCTTCCACCAAACACTAATACATGTGAGAGATGCAATTATACAGCCAAATTGAAGGCTAAGCTCTCTCAACCCAAGACTGGACCAGGCAGTCAAGAGGAGAAGGGAATTACTTGCATCACACCACCAGTCTCATATAGACCTATGAAACTAGCACTGGCAAAAAACACACATAAATACATAAAAACATACTCGGAGGCACTAAATAAAAATCTGCAAAAGCAACAGAGACCTCCAAAGCAGACATCCAAGCAACCTCCACCCCCCCAACACAAACCATGAAACGCATACTTCACAAAACCAATGTGCCACACAATCACAGCCCTTAAGGCAAAATAACATACCAAACGCACTAGTAATAGGTGACTCTATAGTCAGGCACACTGACATCCCACTCACTAGGCTGAACAAGGAGAAGGTTACTGTTAGTTGTCTGTCGGGTGCCAGGATCCGCCACATAACACAAACACTCAGGTCACTCCAGAACAAGTACAAATATGACTCTGTCATTGTCCATGTTGGTGTGAATGACCTGAGCTGTACCTCCCTGGACTACATGAAAAGAGACATGGAGGAGCTCTCTGATCATGTAGCCCAGGCTGGTATGACCCTGAGTAGTATCCTGCCCTCACCAAGAATGATACCACGGTATAGAGAAAAAATTATCAGTTTCAACAACTGGCTAAGCTTCTGGTGTCATTCAAAGGGGATCCTAAGCTTCTGGTGTCATTCAAAGGGGATCCAGTGTCTGTCAGCCTGGGATGACATGCTCGACAAGCCACGCTGCTTTGATAGAGACTGCTTGCACCTGTCACCCTTAGGCTTTCTAATACTGGCCAAGACTCTTGCCACCCCCATAGTGCCTTTTTTAGGCAAGGCTCAAAAGACAAACCCACCACCGTAAATGGCACAAGTAACAAAAAACTGAGGGTAATGCTGCTCAATGCCAGAAGTCTAAACCTCAAAATGCATGCACTCGAGGCACTCCTCAGTATGGAGAAAATCGATATATGTGCAGTAACAGAAGCCTGGTTTAAGGCTTCAGAGAGCACCCCAGGACTACCAGGCTACAACTCATACCATACATTTCAGCCACAAAACCCAGACCGAAATACAAAAGGCAGGGGAGTATCCATATTCATCAAGGATACCCACACCTCCAGGCTAGTGCCACAGCACAATGCTTCGGAGATCATCCACGTGCAACTAACAATGAGCAAAACTGCTATTTGAATTATAGCTTGCTACAGATCACCCACCATGTCCCAAGACCTCCATTCCGCATTCCTGGAAACACTAGGAAACATAAAGGTCCTACCAAACACCCTGATATTAGGTAATTTCAATTATCCAAACATTAACTGGGAGAACTACTCAAGTACGAACTCCCTGGCCCAACATTTCCTAGAATTTATAAACTCAAACACCTGGATCAACTGGTTAACACCCCCACCAGAGGTGACAACATATTGGACCAGGTCATCACCAACATGGGCGACTGGTGTTCCACACCGGAAACCAACCCCTCGCTGGTTAGATCTGATCATAAACTAATCACTCTGGATATCCGCATTCCGCCACCACCCCTGGTCAAAGAAACCACTGTGAAAAACTTTTCAAAAGCAAACTTCACATTACTACCTACCAAGGTGGGAAGTTTCAAACACCCCATGCTAATGGATAACACTGTCCAAGCTGCATAATCCTTTACTAATGCACTCTACGGGCACCTATAAGAATGCATGGATAGTGCTATCTGAAACAAAACCAAGACACTCCTCAAGGAAAAGGAAACCAGTCTGGATGACCACTGCCATAAACAAGCTATACAATGGAAGGAGGAAACTAGTACAGAAAAGCATAAAATCCCAAGAAGGGAAGACATCGCTGATCAGTATCAGCAAGAAACTACATTCCTTCATAAAATCATCCAAGGCTAGCTTCGAAAGAAAAAATGCCATAGACTCCAAAGATAACCACAAGGCATTCTTTAGCTATGTCAAGAATCTAAGTGGCAATACTCAGATCTGCTCAGAGTTAGTGCAGAATGGCACAAAATACACTGAACCAACCAATATAGCCAACATACTGGCAGACAGGTTCAGCGCAAACTTCACCCCCCACTCACCCCCAAAAGGGCCCATAACTATACCAGAAGAATGTAGTGCCCCTGAAATCACAGACACTCAGGTTAAAACAGCCCTTTCCGAAGCCAAAAACACAGCATCAATGGGACCGGACGGTGTCCCAGGCTGCGTCATACATGAGCTCAAAGATGAACTAACCACTCACCTAAACACACTGTTTAAACTCAGCTTCTCCATAGGCTATATGCCCACAGAATGGTGCACAGCAAAGGTTATTCCACTCCACAAAGGTGGAGGCACAACGGACCCTGGGAACTATTGCCCTATAAGCCTGACTAGCTTGGTCTGCAAAGCTATGGAGCGCATCATCATGGATCTCATTAACAGAGACATTGGAAACCTCCAAGCACTGGACCCAACCAGTGGCGGCTGGTGACTTCAAATCAAAGGGAGGCTGCAGGAGACAGCTGAATGGGTGGGGCCAATGGGAAAGGGTGTGGCCAACTAAAAGGGGTGGGGCTATGGTGCAGTGGGATCAATGCTGGACATGCTTACTAATTTACATGAAATAAATGCTCAAGTCACTATGGCACATGCTAAATACTCTACACAGCACACATTGTTACATGTATATACAGGTTGGTTTGAAGACTTACCTCTGTGGTATGCTGCAAACAGTACTTCTTACTTGGTTTCTGCATCTGCACCTGATGAGAAGCTGTGGTCTGGTTTGGAACACATCAGGTCATACTAGATCCTCCCCCCCTTTTTCATGGAGGCTCAAAAGTGAAGCTTTAAAGTTTCCCAAGCAAACACTATTCACGTGACCCCACCTGGTTCCAAATAAGTGCTTGTAGTCCTCTCTTTCAGCTGTTCCCATTAGGGGTTGCCACAGCGGATAAGTTTCCAATTTTTCCTGTCCCCTGCATCTTGCTCTGTCACACCAACCACCTGCATGTCCTCTCTCACCACATCCATAAACCTTATCTTAGGCCTTCCTCTTTTTCTCTTACCTGGCAGCTTCATCCTTATCATACTTTTCCGAATATACCCAGCATCCCTTCCTCAGCACATATCCAAGCCAAGCTAATCTCGCCTCACTGGGATACAAATACTGTGGATGACTTTCAAGATGATATCACTTAATTGGCCCAACGTTATCTAAAATGGACTCATATTCCTTGTTATGCCAGCATTACTGGGACTAGCTTAATATTCAGTGCTAACCAGTACAGATAGGGTTAAGCATCAATAAAACAGTTTACAATAATCCTTGATGAAGAAGCTGTTTCTTGCAAAACTGAGAAGGCAGTGCAAAAGGAGCAGGCAGAAGATAGGGTACATAAAGCAACTGGAGAGGCTGCAAAAGTACCTCACAAAGAGGATCGTAGGCCTTAAACACTTGTCCTATATGGACAGACTCAAAAAACTCCAACTATTCTCTGTCTCATATTGCCTACTTAGAGTATAGCATGGTCAGCTACACATTGCAGTTTGCCCTTCCTTTCCATTGGACAGTTTTAACATTCCAACTTAGCTCTGCTATGTACCCTGTCCATGGTCTGTTTAGCATTTGTATTCCTCTCCAAGACATGAGTAAGCTGCGACAACATATAGTGTAGGTAGCTACTATATAGAAACGTATTTGTTGCATTTGATTACTGGGAAAATCTGACTGAGCAATACAACCCCTTTTCAATGAGGCCCGGGGAGAAAGGATCCAACTAACAAAGATATAGATACATAACAATAACATACATAACAGTATACCGAGATAAAAAACATTTCTGCTAAGGTAAAAGAAGTAAAATAAAATCCACATTGCCATACATTTACTTTCAATGCACACATATGCTGTATGTTTGTATGTATACCTAGCCCAGTTACACCTTCTGTGTATTTCAAGCTGCATTAGCCAGCATAAAACATCTCTCAGGCTTGTGTGCATTTATTTAAGGTTACGTATGATGAGCGGATTTTAGCCTAGGTCAGATAAGAGTCAACAATATACATCTTGCAGCATACCTCTCAACCTCTTAGAGCAAGAAATCTGGACAAAACCATGTATAAAAGTGGGACAAAGGACAAAAAATAGGGACAATTTTTAAATATTGCTCATCTTACAAACTTAGAAAGGTGATAGAATAACAGGTTTTGCATTAGCATGAATTTTCTGAAGGGTATATGAAGTCTGAAACTCCAATGTCTGTCATTACTTTCTAACTTCAGTCTTTAATGATTTATCTTATGTCACTTAAGTTAACAGTCATGTACATTTTGCTTTCCAACTTCCACCAGTATCCCTCATTGACTGTGGCGACAAGTACTGACTGAGGTTTCTTTTTGGGGATAAACACTTGGCTAGGCTTGTAAGGGCCCCAGGGGCATTAGCATAGTAGCCTCCTATGATACTATTTAACACCCACCCAAACTAAAGAAAAAACCTTACAAGAGCAACTGACAGCACAGTTAAACATTCATATGCCATTCAGTAATCATTTACAACAATACATTAACAGAGGAAAATGCTGAGCTCAGTGTTGATCAGCTTGTTAGATTTAATTAAATGGAAAAAAAAGTGGTACAACAAAAGTAACAAGCTAAAACATATGTTTTAAACATCAGACATAAGAACTGCCAATACAGATTGTGCAGACGCCTGCAGGAGAACAGCAGCAGAGATTTCTATAATTAAATTCAGTGGTCATCAGTATCAAAGGATATAATGCCCACATGATGGCCTATCTGTTGGATAATACCTGACTTTCAGTCTCAGTCTTACCAGGCACCTGGGTCTGGCTACCAGAACTGTGAGCCCCACAATTAGTAGCAAAAGAAAAGTATTGAGCTAGGGCAGGCTGCAGATCTGTAGCTCTGGAAGCAAACTCAAGCACTGTGTCCAGCAGCAGTAGCATTATCTGCCCTTTGTGCAAAAATAAAGCGTGAGACCTAGATCTGCTGAGACACAGTCCACCTTCAGTATGCAAGCCATCTCAAACACAGCTCTCTGTTTGGTTTTGTATACCACCTATGCTTAATGTTCTTGCACCTGAAAGCATAAAACAGTGTTATAATTCAACCATACCCCACATAGCTGACACGAGGTATATGTTCTCTGTTAGCTGTAGCCTTGCAGCAAATGGCTCAGTCTCATCAGACTTGGACTTATGTCCACTTGTGAGTTACACAGCACACTATAAATGCTCTACATTAAACATTGAGATAAGCAGATACAACAAAAAGAGATGCTCTTCAGATGTAATATGTGCACAAACATCTGCCTTTTCTCACAGAAGGACAGCTCTGTGACCAAGATGACAAGAGCTACTGATTTCTCAACCCTTATATGCACAAAAAAAAAAAAAAAAACTTCAATTGCTTGTCAATATAGCTTTTTCTACCTAAAACAAAACAAAGCACACGAATACCAATTCGGGATGGAAAAATTGCCACATGAAGTCCGAAAGAGAAGATAACTCACTTGATTAATAATAATCAAGTGAGTTATCTTTGGACTTTATTGTGTGGCCATTTTTCATTCCAGAATTGGTAAGTGTGCTTCGTTTTGTTTCAGGTTACCATTTTTTATTTACAGCAGCAAGTTTATAAGAGTTTGAGACAGTTGCAACAACAAAAAAAAGGGTACAGAGCTGATTCCAGCAGACCAGCACTTACCTCAGTTAGTTTATGTATCTCATCTTCCTCTCTGCTCTCTCTCACTGCAGTCAGTGCAAGCCCTTAGCCGCCCAAGACAAAAAAAATAAACTTTTACCACCGACAACGCCACTGAATCCAACGGTCCCAATCTCTTGAACAACACAAGTACAGTACTACTGTGCTAGTCCTACTGATTGTTTCTCACTCTCTTTTTTGAGAAGAAAGCGAGAATCAATCAGTAGCAATCCAGTCATCTACATCACGTATGTGCCTGCGGACGTGGCAGTCCAAACCCCCTTCTAATTTATGGTGCGGTTAAACCGCTTAGACTTCCGGGCATCACACTGATGCTTTTTCTTTAATGTGGACTGCCTTTTACAGCAGTCAGATACTAGATGCTGCTATGTTGTTAAAAAAAAAAAAAAAAACCCGGAACTGGGCAAGCATGGCAGTTCGAGTTCCGGGACTGTTAGAAAACACGAAATAAATGGAACTTTTTTTATGGCAAAATGAAATGTAAATGTAAAATGTCAACTACACTTTTTCTTCTTTTTCCTGGGAGGGCTGCAGTCCCGCAGTCCGATAGCATGAGCCGCCCCTGGACCCAACCCAGTTTGGCTTTGTTTAGGTAAGATCATGCCTCCTAAACCTGGTGAACTTCTTTGAGACAGTTACCAAGGCTATAGACGAGGGAAAGGTGGTCCACACAGTGTACCTAGACCTCGCAAAGGCCTTTGACACTATTCCCCACTCAGGTATTATAGACAAGTTCACCAGCCCAAATATAAACCCCTACATCACGAGATGGGTTGCCGCCAACTGGCTCATGGATAGAACCCACATGGTAAGAGTTGCAGGAGCTAGGTCTGACTCTTAACCTGTTACAAGTGGAATTCCTCAGGGCTCAGTCCTAGAACCCCCTCCTGTTTGGCATATACTTCTTAGAGGTACAGGCAAGCACAGGAAGACTATGGCTCACCAAGTTCACAAATGACTACAAACTAGGGGCTATAATTGACTCTCCGGCTGACACAGAAATTCTCCAAAAGGGTCTCACTGAGACAGATACCTGGTGTCAAAACCAAGGTCTCAAGCTAAATGCCAAAAAGTGGATAGTCATCCCATTTGGAAAAAACAAAGTACCCACAAACTACCACATAGGTGGTAGCCCCCTAAATACAGAAGATGTAATAAGGGATCTGAGGGCCCAAGTAGATAGTAACCTCTCTTTTGATAATCACATTGCCAAAGTGGTTAGAAAATCCTTCTATGTGGCCCACCTAATCACAAAAGGGATTGCATCCAGATTGAAAGATGTCATTGGGCCCCTCTACACATCACTCATAAGGAGAATCACTGTCCTCAAGCAGATGCCCTATGCAGCTCAACTGAAGAAACTTCAGCTGTACTCGGTTGCATACCCCCTACACAGAAGTGATCTCTGGCTGCCATACAAGGCCATGTCCAACCCAGAATTAATGGACATGCTTCACCTCACCTAAAGAAAACCGTATCCCCTAGAGCCACACGCTCCAGGGATCTAAACCTCACCACAAAAATAAATAGGACGTGCTGGAGGGATAGATTCCTGTCCGAGAGACTTCCCATGCTCTGGAACAAGATTCCAGTCTACATTAGGCAGAGCTCCTCGCTAACACTCTTCAAAAGAAACTTTGATGAGTGGATGGGAAACAGAAAGTTTACCCCGGGGATCACTTCAGTGGCTCTGCTGGACAGAGGCACAGGGAACTAATCTAAGGGGGCGGCGAAAGCCAACACATTCCGGCTAGGCTTATAAATGCCTTTGGGCAGATATTCTAGTACCTACCTATGAACCTATTAGAATTCTTAACTATCTAGGCTTATACACTATAGATCACAGTACTTATTGCATGTGCCACAGGTTAAGTCTGTTGTATATGCGATTGTAGGCACAATACTTGTGCATTACACAAACTAAGCTTGTGTTGAACAGCATCTGTGGCCTGCAGAGTGATATTGGTTTGTACTGTTAGCTGCATCTAGTATCCTAGTAGTGAGATAATTGATGTTGTCCTAGCTACATGTGTACAGTTGCCAGTATGGCCATATGTGGCTGTTTGCAGTTAGATAGGCAACACTGAGGGCATGGACAATGTGCCCTCTCAATACGTCCATTGACACCATTATACTTTACATGACCTGCTCACCTGTGTCTGTCTACGTGGTGACATCCAGCAGGCATAGGGCTCTGTAGATAAGTGGATTATGTACTATTGCTCCCTTAGTTTGGATCCTTTGAGCAACATTATGGCTGTGTGATAGTGCAGTTTATTCACCATTATTGGGACACGTTGGACAATGCAGACATCCACACACATATTTCTGTATATAACAGGTATATGAATATATATATATATATATATATATATATATATATATATATATATATATATATATATATATATATATATATACATATGTATATATGCACATATGTATGTGATCTGTAGATATATGGGGGGAGTCTATTACCATTTTAATATATATAGCTATATATATCAGTTTATATCTATTTGTCACTACATAGAGCTAGATATGCTATGCATGTGAGAGAGATATACTGACAGACGGATCCGAATACATATATGTCTGTATGTATATACATTTATACATAATAGGCCATTTCAATGAAGGGCCAACAGAATTGCACTCATTTTTACTAAGTGTATGGGCATGCCCAGTGGGACTGTCACTACTTATAATGTGAATCCAGGACTCACCTACCTGTATTCCAGTCCGGAATTTTGTATGTTACAGACACTTACATCCACCCCTGTTTCTGCAGTACTGCACTTCACTCAAAATATCCACAGCATTCCCCAGCTGTCTGCTGTACTAAATATATCACTGAGGTTGGTAATGTTACACCACCAGCTGATTGACAGTCTGCATGCCTCTCAACAGTCCTGATTTTCAAAGAATGTCCAGAGTTTTGCCTCATATGTTTGGTCTGTTCTTCATGCATTTGTGGTCTTCTGGTGCATTACTGAATGTTGACATCAACACATTCTACTAACTACAGACATACAGACATATGTATGATATGTATATGTGATCTGTAGATATATGTGGGGAGTCTATGTATCATTTTAATATATATAGCTATATATATATATATATATATATATATATATATATATATATATATATATATATATATAAAAAACAGTATATATCTATTTGATACTACATAGCGCTAGATATACTATGCATGTGAGACAGATATACTGACAAATGGTTATAATTCATACCACACGTTTCGGCCACCTAACCTGGAACGAAACACTAAAGGCAGAGGCGTGTCCATATTCATTAAGGATATCCACACCTCCAGGCTAGCTGCTCAGCATAATGCATAGAAGATTATCCAAGTGAAACTAACTCTGGGCAAGACCGCAATCCAAATTGTAACTTGCTACAGATCACCCACCATGCCCCAGGATTCCCACTCCTCATTTCTTGATACACTGGAAAATATTAGAGTACAACCCAACACCCTAATAATGGGCGATTTCAACTACCCCACCATTAATTGGGAAAACTACTCATGTACCAACTCTTTTGCTCAACGTTTTCTGGAATTCATAAATTCCAATGCCTTGGATCAACTTATCCACACCTCCAGGGGCAGCAATATCCTAGACCTGGTCATTATCAACATGGGCGACCGGTGCTCCACACCAGAGGTCAATTCCTTGTTGGTCAGATCTGACCACAAGCTAATCACCCTAGACATCCACATCCCACCCCCACCCACCATTAGGGAAACCACCATAAAACATTTCTCCAAAGCCAACTTCATGCTTCTTAAGACAGAAGTGGCAAACTTCACAACACCCATGCAAATGGACAATAGAGGTACGACTGCTGAATCCTACACAAATGCACTTTATAAGCACTTACACGAGTGCATAGATTGTGCTATCCCTAACAGAACCAAGATGCTATCCTTCAAAAAAAGGAAGCCAATCTGGTGGTCCCCTGCCATAAACAAACTCTACAACAGAAGAAAGAAACAGTTGCAAAAAAGAGTAAAATCCCACGATTGGAGGAACTCCCTGGTCAGCTTCAGTAAGAAGCTGAGATCCCTCATAAAATCCTCCAAACCTAGTTACGAAAACAAAATTGCCACTGATTCTAAAGACAACCACAAAGCATTCTATAGCTATGTCAAGAATGTCAATGGAAGCACTCAGCTCTGCTGTGCATTACAGCACAATGCTACTAAATATAGAGAACCAACTGATATTGCCAACATCCTGGCAGATAGGTTCAGTGCTAATCCCCCCCTCCCCCAGCCCCTAAAGGGCCCATCTCTATACCGGAAGAATGCAAAGTTCCTTTAATCACAGTTGCACAGGTAAAAATCACACTCTCCAAAGCCAAGAAGACAGCTTCCATGGGACCTGGCAACATCCCAGGCTGCATTCTACATGAACTACAGAATGGACTGGCACCCCACCTAAGCACCATGTTCAGTCATAGCCTCACCTTTAGCTTTGTGCCCACTGAATGGTGCACAGTGATGGTTATCCCACTCCACAAAGGAGGAGCCACCATGGACCCGGGAACTACCTCCCCATTAGCCTATCGAGCCTGGTCTGGAAGGCCATGGAACGTATCATCATGGAACTTATAAACAAAGACACTGGTAATCTCCAAACTCTGGACCCCACCCAGTTCAGGTTTGTAGAAGGCAGATCATGCTTCCTAAACCTGATAGACTTCTTTGAAGCAGTCACCAAAGCCATAGAAGAAGGTAAGGTGTTTCACACAGCCTATCTAGATCTCGCCAAGGCTTTTGACACCATTCCCCACTCTAAAATTTTAGATAAACTCATTAAACTAGGTATAAATCATACTGTCACAAGATGGTTGCCAACTGGCTCACTGACAGAACCCACACTGTGAAAGCAGCAGACTCCAAATCTGACTTCAGACCAGTGACAAGTGGAGTATCACAGGGTTCAGTCCTGGGTCTTCTACTGTTTGATATCTACTTTTCTGAAGTACAGGCTAACACAGAAGGTCTTTGGCTAATGAAGTTCGCATATTACTGCAAACTAGAAGCCATAATCGAAACTCCTAACAATGTGGACATCCTACAAAAGGGCCTCACTGAGACAGATGCCTGGTTTCAAAGCCATGGCCTCAAGCTCAGTGCCAAAAAGTGCAATGTCATCCCCTTTGGTAAAAGCTCTGTACCCATGAGCTACCACATAGGTGGTAGTCTACTTAACACTGAAAGTGTGATAAGAGACCTTAGGACACAGGTGGACAGTAGTCTCTCCTTTGATAATCACATCGCCACAGTAGTCAGGAAATCCTTCTACATGGCACACCTCATCACAAAAGGTTTCTCATCCAGGAAAAATAGGTCATTGCTCCCCTCTACTCGTCACTCATTAGACCCATTATAGAGTACAATGCCCATTTTGTTATGTACCTCACAAGACATCTACAACAACTGGACAGGCCACAGAAATACCTCACAAAGAGGATTACCAGCCTCAAACAGATGCCCTACACAGACTGTCTAAAAAAACTCCAGCTTTACTCTGTCACATATCGCCTACTCAGAGGTGATCTCTGCCTAACATACAAAGCTATGTCAAACCCAGAGTTGTTGGACCTGCTCCACTTAAAGAAATCCCAATCCCTATGACTACACAGTCTAGGGACCTAAACCTTGTCACCAAAATAAAGAGAACATGCTGGAGGGATAGATTCCTGCTCCAGAGACTTCCCATACTCTAGAACAAACTACCTGTCTATATCAAACAAAGCTCCTCATTAGCACTCTTCAAGAAAAATCTTTATGATTGGTTGGGAAATAAGAAATTCATCCCAGGGATCACCTCTGTGGCTCTGCTCGACAGGGGCACAGTAAAATAATTTTCTTGGGTGGTGAAAGCCAGGGTACCTTTTTGGCTAGGCTTATATAGGCCCTAGGGCCAATAGCCTACTACCTACCTATGAAACTATAAACAATTATGTGTCAGACTTTATAATCATCAGAAAATATGTACTACTGCAACACTTTTACTTCCAGCAACTGTCTAGGTTTATGTCACCAATATTTAAATTCTGTCCTTATGTTTGGGTCTTTTTCCCCAGAATCTTTCTGGCTTTGTCCAGATGTCTTACACTAAAAGGTTGGGAGATTACGACAGTCTGTGAAAACACAAACTTACTACTACCTCACATGCAAAATATGTGAGTAATTCCAGATTAGAACTATCAATACCATCACCCATGCTAGCTTCCCTAATCCATTGAGCCACACAGGTCGCTAGATAGGGAGGGGTCACCCATCACACAATCAACAGCATACATATGTACATTGTTATCCTGCATGAAGAGAGACATACAATGTGTGAGTGCTATCTGTGTTACACCCCTGAGATTACCTGGTCCACTGCTATACCACAGCTGATTTTCTGTTAAAGTGGTCATATGGGTACACCGCTGTGTTGGAGGGGGGGGGGGGCAACAGCACATGATCAGCTTGGGTCGACAGTAGTCCAAATATCATGTGTGCCCACTGTTTAACATCTCCCTTGCCTGATGTCATGAATATTCCAACCAGGAGGCCTAGTGAAAATGAAGGAACACAGACTATTGGATTGAGTATCAGTTGTCCCATCTGGATGTTAACTCTGACCAAATAGCCCACTATATTTCCTTGTATAACAGCAGCATAGCCATACATACAATACCTTATTATAGTAATGCTTACAGCTAGTGTGTAAGTTAAAGAGGGTCTATATTAAATAAGCGAACGATTAAAAAAAGCGAACACTTATTCATCGACCCTAGTTCAGCGAACGCTGAAAATGCCGAACACTCAAAACAGTGATTTTTTTTCCCAGGGGGAAAAATCTCTGTTCCACAAAAAAAAAAAAAAAAAAAAAAAACTTAAAACAGTATTTAATGTGGGAGGCTTCAACTCCCACCCCCCCACCCCCCACTTAAATACACCAACTCTGAGATCGCAGTACAGTGGAGGAAATGGCAAACACCCGAAACCGGCCCAGAAATTTTTTCCCTGAGAAAAAAATTTGCTGTTCCGGGTTTTCGGGATTTTCAGAGTTCACTGAACTAGGGTTGATGAATCAGCGTTCGCTTTCTAAGCATTCGCTGATTCAATATAGACCCATTAAAGACTTACCTTGAGTATGCAGCAGTTGATCGAACTGTAGTTTAAGGCTGACTCGGTGTGATGCAAATGGTACACAGGCAATACATGGATAGGTACAGGTTGTGTGGGTTGCCTGGATTCAGCTATTTTAATATATATGTATGTGAGTAGGAGTAAGGTATCAATCCTTGGAGCCATAGGTTGTCAGTGAATGTGCACTGGGCATGCCTACATCTGCCTACAGGGACATTATCAGAGAACTCCTCCTCAAAGTCCTTCTGTGAGTGTGGCTGTAGTGACCTTGGCACTGGTGGGGGGCTGAGTATCTCTTCTCTATGCTGATCCTGCTGCATACTGTGAACATATGTGCACATGTGGCTGGAGAGTACTGCAGGGCTCTACCAGATATATCAAGGCACTGGAAACGTGACTTCAACAACCCAAATGCACACTCTATGATGTTCCTAGTTTGTGTATGTGCCTCATTATGGCATTCTTCTGTGGGTGTGTGTGCATTTCTGAAGGGTGTCATCATCCATGGTTCCAGTGCATATCCAGCATCCCCCACTAAATGGCCATGTGGAATGCCCCCAGCAAACATCTGGTACAGCTGTGATGCATGCCAGATATGGGAATCATGATAGCTGCCAGGGCTGCCAGCACACAAATTCATGATAATGCCCTGGGCATTGCACATGACCTGGTAATTGATGGAGTGGTTCTCCTTGCGGTTTATGTAGATTCTACCCTCCTCACCAGGTGGTGCCTTGATATGTACATGAGTGCAGTCTATGGTACAAAGTACATCAGGGTAGTGTGCTACATGGCAGAGTGTTGCATATTGCTGGCCCTCACCTCAGAGGTGAGAGGAAAATATATGTGCTCACTGGCATGTGGTAGCATGGCATCCAGGAACTGGAGGTGTACCCTGGAATGCCCATGCCTGTGAGACCCAATTCATGTCCCCAGTTGGTCTTTGTAAGGTACCTGTGGCTATTATCCTAAGGGCTACACATACCTTTGTTTCCACTGGGATGGTTTCTCCTCTGTTGGCTCTGGTTCTGAGTTGAGGGTGGCAGAGCTCAATGAGTTCTTGTAGTATGTCCCTGTCTACCCTGTAGCACTCTACAATCTCCAGCTCATATATTTCCTGGAAGGTTACCTTGGGCCTAAACACTCTACTCCTTCTCAGCCTGGGCCTATAGCCAGCAGCAGCAGCAGCCGCATTGCCTTCAGCATCTAGCACATACAGATGTAGCAAACCTGCAGTAGCCCCTAGCATTCTTTCAGTTAAAATTCCCAAGTCTGTACTGCAATAGTGCAGAGTATGGGGAAAAAACAGATTGTAGGGTGTATGCATACTTTATAGTGCTGTATTGTAGGTGCTGCCTGCGTGATTGGCTACTTGTGATGCATTGCACCTGCCTAGTATATCATTAACTTCATTTAATGGCCCTAGTTTAAGTTAAACAAGGATCAACAGTAATTAATACATCATTGGCCTTTTAGATACTCTCAGCGCAGCGGTGCACTGCTCAAACATGGTGAAACATGCACCTTTTACTTAAACACAGCTTAGAATTCAGTTTGCACCCCTCCCCCAGATAGCCCAGAAAAAAAAAAACTTTTGTGGAATTGTAAAAAAAAATCGTATTTCAGTGTACAGCCTGGTCTTTTGCTGAAGTATATTCCATTACTAAGACAAGTATATGGATTGTAAAGATATTGCCAGAAGAAAATCCTATGAGTACTGTCTTGTTTGGCTTGAGAGGTTAGTTGGCTGTTTTTTCTTTTATATTTATGAATTGTAAAAATAAAACATATTTTGTATAAAATACCTCCAGTGTTTCCTTGGAGTTTACAATAATAGAAAATGTAGGCAAATACCCCAAAAACCGAAATGTATCATTCTTCACAGCACCTTTGTTGCCAAGTGCAAAAGCATTTTGGGCAACCAATCCCTCACAAAACAGTTACTGTTGCTTTCCTGAGACATTTGTGTTGAATTGATATGTTTACTATAAGGCTTTATTTCCTCAGCAACCATTCTAGGTAATTCCAGCTACTGGAGAGTTGCTAAAATGTATTTAGAATGAATTCATATTTTATAATATTAATAATTGTAATAATTAATAATTTATAAGACTTTATTTCCCTAGCAGCTGTTCCAGATAACTCCAACTATGGAGGAGTTGCTAAAATGTATTTAGAATTAACAACACTTACATTACCTCACACAAAAATAACCTCCTGTCCTCATCTCAGCATAGCTTCCAACCCTACCATAGTGCCCCTAATGCTTTATTTAATTTTACCAATACAGTAAACACAAATAAGAATGATAGAAGTTTAGCATCTCCCCTCTTCCTTGATTTATCCAAGGCCTTTGACGCAGTCTCTCACTCTAGTCTTCTACACAAACTTCATAACCTAGGACTCAACACCAGTGTTATATCATGGTTTTGTAACTACCTCTAAAGTAAATCTCAAGCTGTCAAGTGACAAAAAGACATCTCATACTTCCTCCCTGTCCCAATCAGGGTACCACAAGAATCAGTCGTGGCACCCTTTCTCTTTAACATCTTCATCAATGACCTACATAAAGCCTGCAAACTGCATCCATAGTGCAAGATGCAGATGACGCCATAGTTATCTGTATCACAAAAAACATCAAGAAAATACAAGAACTTACCCAGGAGTCCTTCTCCTCCATAGAAATTTGGCTGACATCTGCCCAGCTGTTCTTTAACTGAAGTAAATGCAAACTAATCCTATTTACTCCCAAGCAGTTTAACATTAACAAACCTCCTTCTAAGTTACCTTGTTCAACAAAATAAAAATAAAACGCATTGCTTCTTCTTCC